>NC_042615.1:380677895-380977895 GCF_901001135.1 Rhinatrema bivittatum | reverse complement strand
GACCTGCAATGGAAATAGCACGATCCCTTGTGGAAGAGAGATGATCCTTTTTGAGGGAGGGTACCTGGAGGGTTCCTTTATTGCAGGCCTTGGTAGGCCTGTTTGCATGTGTGAGGTGGAAGGGTTCACCTAGCCAATTGGAGTTGTGGCAATAGATGGATTTGTGAATTATAGAAAGAGTTTTGAAGAGGATGCGAGAGGGGATGGGAAGCCAGTGGAGGTCTTTGCGTATGGGGGTGATGTGTGCAGCTTTCCGTGTATTAGTGATGACCCTGGCGACTGCATTCTGGAGGATTTGTAAGGGTTTTATGGTGGAGTAAGGGAGCCCAAGCAGCAATGAATATGGCCAACCGTGGCTTAGGAAACAGCGAAGAGATATAAGTTGGCAGATTCTGACTGTTCCTTAGGTGTAGTTTATTTACATGGAGAAAACCAAAATCAAATAGCGCATCCAGGCCTTCGGACCAGCCCCCGGGTCGGAGCACGGCGTGCCAGCAGTCCGCTGGCGCGTGTAGATTTACGTCTGCTTCTCGCAGGCGTAAATCTACGGACAAAGGTAAGGGGGGGGGGGGGGTTTAGATAGGGCCGGGGGGGGTGGGTTAGGTAGAGGAAGGGAGAGTGAAAGAGAGTTCCCTCCGAGGCCGCTCCGATTTCAGAGCGGCCTCGGAGGGAACGGTGACAGGCTGCGCGGCTCAGCGCGCACCGGCTGCCCAAAATCGGCAGCCTTGCGCGCGCCGATCCAGGATTTTAGAAGATATGCGCGGCTACGCCCGTATCTTATAAAATCCAGCGTTCGTGTACTTTTGTTTGCGCCTGGTGCGCAAACAAAAGTACACGAACGCGCTTTTTTAAAAAATCTACCCCACAGTCTTTAAACATAGCAGGTATTAGCATAGGCTGGGCCTCTGCCTACTTTCCAGGGCCTGTTTAATCCTTCTAGGTCCAGAGTTCTTATACTCTGGTGAGGGACTCCTCCCTTCACCCCAAATTTCTTGTAGGTCTTGATCTTAAGAAGACCAGGTGGGAAAGCTGTACCTGATTCCATAAGGTAGTCTGAGAGGGTTTTCTACAGACTCCCTCATATACCTTCCCCCTCAACTCAGACTTGTTGGGATGAGTGCCTGCCTATATTAGGGACACTTCTCTGTACAGAAAATCCGAATTGGCATTTTTATTTCCTACCCAATGTTATATTTTACAGTTGAATGGCTGTTGGGCCAGGAACCAACTCATCATCCTCCCATTAGACTCCTTATTTTAATTTATCCATAGGAACAGATGGTGGTCCATTATGAGCATGAACTGCCATCCCAGCCTCTGAGGCCCATTTGAATGCAAGGCCTCTTTCTCAACTGTTGAGTAACATCTTTCCCGAGAAATCAGCTTCAGACTAATGTATGACACAGGATGTTCTTGACCATCCTCAAAAGAAGACTCCTAAGCCTACTTCTGAGGCATTTGTCTGCACCGTGATGGGTTCAGTGAAGTCCTAGTTTATCAGGACTGGTTCAGAGCATATCACCTCTTTCAGTACCCAGAAAGCCTTCTCTGTATCAGCTGACCACTGGATCTTCTCTGGTGCCTTCTTCAACAACAGCCTTGAGCGGCTTCACCTTTTCTGAGTAATTGGGAATAAATCTTCTGTAGTAGCACGTGAGGCCTATGAATACTCTACTTTTGCTTTTGTTTGTGGGACTGGCACTCAGATAAGTGCCTCAATTTTCCTGATCTGTTGATGGACCCTGCCCTTCCCACGGTGTAGCCAAGATACTGGACTTCTTGCTTTGGTACCAGATGGGAACATAAGAGTGAGGACCAATCATTTTTAGACTGCTCTACAACTCCGAGCTGGAGCAAGTCCTTCACTACAGTCTCAATGATGCGGTGCTTGGCCTTGAGAATCTGAGAGGATCATTGCCATAACTCAATTCCAGGAAGTGTAACGATGTCATGCTGCACAAAATGGGTATGAGCTAGCAAGATTGAGAAGATCCTTTTGTTTTGCTCTACCAGCTGCTTTAAGTCAGTTGTCTGTGCACTGGACAACTGCTCTCTGAAAGGAACCTGGGCCTGGTTCACTTCAATTCTGTCCTCTGGACCAAACTTTCCTTCTTGTACCACTCCACATTCCTGTACAACCCACTTCTTCAGAAGTTTTACCTGGTAAAATTGAGGGTTTTTTGTTTAGCTGGCTGTAAATCATGGGCCCTGTTTTCTCCAAAACTTCACAGGGTCCTTGCCAGTGGGCTATAAACTTGCTTTCTGAAGATGTGAGGAGGTCAAGGATGCGATCCCCCAGCTGGAATACTCTTTGGACCATGGGGTGATTGTAAGCTTGGGCTTTGGTATTGTGAGCCTTTTCTAGACATAGATATGTTGTAGGGGTGTGCATTTGTTTTCAACGTATTGTGAATCCACAACTTATATGCCATATTTGTTGTATTCGTGGGGGTTCCGAAACCTATGGCAAACCCCCACGAATACAACGGATCACCAACGAATAGGCCCCCCCCCCTCCTGACCCCCCCCCCCCCCCCCAAGACTTGCCAAAAGTACCTGGTGGTCCAGCGGGGTTCCTGGAGCGATCTCCTGCACTCGGTCTGTCGGCTGCCGGCTGCCGGTATTCAAAATGGCGCCGATAGCCCCTGTGACATAGTAAGGGAAAAGGCTATTGGTGCCATTTTGAATACCGGCAGCCGACAGCCCGAGTGCAGGAGAGATCTCTCCAGGAACCCCGCTGGACCACCAGGTACTTTTGGCAAGTCTTGGGGGGGGGGGGGGAACAAATGTATTTTTGACATATGAATGGATCAGGGGCCCCTGAGAACGGATGCAACAGATTTGGGCCCCTACGAATCCAAATACCAAATGAGACGAATCTGTCCCTGCTGCACATCCCTAATATGTTACCTCCTCAGCCTTTTTTAGGTGATCCTGCACTTGGAGAATGTAGTCAGTGAGGTTCTGCATGGGGCTCCCTTCATCTTCCCATGTCTTACAAGCTATGTCCAAGATTCCTCTTGGTCTCCTTTCATAGTAACTCGAAAGGGAAAAATCCGATCAAGCTCTATGGAACTCTGTGGATTGCAAACAGTACATATGCATCCCAGTTATTGCCATCTTCATCCAAAAGTTTCCCCAACATTTGTCTGAGTGTCTGATTGAAGTGCTTAAGAAGGCCATAGGTCTGTGAGTGATACGCTGAGGTACACAGAGTTTTTAACTTGAACAAGGTGCAGAGTTGTTTAATTATGTTGGACATGAACAGGGTTCATTGATCCATCAGGATCTCCATGAGCAGCCCAAGTCATGAAAAAATGTCCATTAGGGCAGTTGCCACTGTCGGGGACTTCATATTCCATAGTGGCACTGCCTCCAGATATCTTGTAGCATAGTCCAGAATAACAAGGATGTACTTATTTCTTCGATTATTTCTCTCTAATGGCCCCATAAGGTCCATGCCCACCCTTTCAAAAGGGATTTCAATTATATACATGAGTTTGAGAAGTGCCACCCATACGCCAGCAGGCTTTGTGAGCTGGCAGGTAGGGCAGGACTGACAATACAACTGGACCTGTTTATGTAGGCCTGGCCAATAGAAGTGTGACAATATTTTCTCTCAGGTATTTTCCTCTCCCAGGTGACCCCCTAGAAGGTGGCTATAGGCTAGTTGCATGAACTTCTAGTGGAATGGTTTGGGAACAAGCAGTTTTTCTATCATTTTTCCCCTCCACACTTCCTTTAGTGACTGGTAAATTACGTCCACTTTCATCACAAAATAAAGTGGAATCAGTTCTGTAACCTGTGCTCCAGAGACAAGCTTTCCATCCACCCTCTGAATGTGCTCCTGGGCCCACTTAAAGGACTCATCCTCTCTCTGGGCCTTCCTGAAGCTCCCCAGGTCACCCCACTTTTCCCACTGAAAGAGGTTAGGTAAAACATTCTGGGTGGATCGCTCTTCTCCTGACTCTGACCCTTTTTCCTCAGCTGCTTCTAAATTATCAGCATAACTGCATTTCTCCTGTTAGTGTTGAAAAAGAGCCAGGAAGACTGTACTGCTTGAACAGATTTATTGTGCCATTATTCAGTCAGTGTTTACAGTACAGTCTTTAAATTTGGACACTCATCCAGTGATTCCAGTGTGTTTACTTGGGCACTCAGCACACAGTGAACAGAGATTACTCCTCTCCCAGGGATACCTAGAATGATGCCAGCCACCCCTGCCCTGGGACCCCAAAGGAATCCTTTCTCCCACAGCCAAAGGATCCATACCCTGGGGAAAGGGGCACCAAAAAGAGCTAGTCATGGTTCCTGCCCTGAAAAGCTTAGAAAAGGTTTTATGGTCCCACCCATGCAGGAGATGCCCACCGGGGTGGGGTTACATAGGTATACTTTATAATATACTTGCTTCCATGTTTAAATCAGGGTTATTACATGGTCACTTTATTTTTACATGCTTAAAATATACATGTGCATATTTATAAAATAGATAACAAAAGTTAGTGTTTCTAATATTGGAAATATTTGCATTTACTAAAACATATGCACATACATACAGGGCAGAAATGCGCAGTATTCTATAAACTATACAGTACCTGCCACAGTTTATAGAATACTGTGCATTCTCCAGGCTTCCACTTAAGTATGCTAATTGTGTATCATGGTCAGTTTTGAAACTTGGGCTCTAAGAATACAAGTTTTGCTATGAAATTTTAGCTCAGGAAAAAGATGCCAGATTAACTGAATGGAAAAGCAATGTTCCATATTTATGTACAGAGCTGATACAGCATGGTCATTTTCAGGTAACAGTGTGCATTTATTTAAAAAGATTGGGCATCCCAAAACAAATAGGACCCTATTTGTTTTGTTTTGGGGTCCCTGAAAAAAATGGAGGGAGTCCCACAAATTAAACAAATCATATTTGTTCCATTCATTTTCTCCCCCATTCATTTCTATGGGCCTTTGAAGCCTACAGGGCATAGAAATCAATGGGAGAAGAGGTGCAATTAGGACTTGTTTGTTTGTTTGTTTATTTATTTATTTATTTATTTATAGATTTTTATATACCGCGGCACGTAATGCACATCACCTCGGTTTACAGCAAACAGTAATTCAGCCATAGGCTTTACAATGAACATAAGTGGAAAAAGCAAGATGCTTATTTAACAGAAAAACTAGGAGTATACATATCAAATACATATGTGTAACAATGTTAACTAAAGTCTGTCTTGAATGGAGATATTTCTAGGGAATAAAGCAGGTAGGGAAAGGGGGAATCATAGAGGTGGGAAGGGAGCAAGACCCACCCCGCTGGTCCGAATCCCTTACCCCCCCCCCCCCCCCCACCAATGTCAGAGGGGGAAGGGAGTTCGGGGGGGAAGGGAAAGGGAAGGTAGATTGGAGGAATCAGGAGTAGGTTGAGCAGCGAAGTATGTAATTTGCATGAGTCCCATCCTTCAATGGAAGGCTTTTCTAAACAGCCATGTTTTTAGGTTATGTTTAAATTTTCGGTGGCAGGGTTCTAGGCGCAGTTCCGCGGGCATACTGTTCCACATTTTGGTTCCTGCAACGATGAGCAAACGTTCTTTAGTGGATGCAAGTTTAGTTAGTTTAGGAGAAGGGATCGGCAGTCTGGCCTGATGTTGTTACTTAGTATAGCAGCCAGCCAGTCCTTCCCAGTGAGTCATGTGTGACCTCACTGCTTTAGCAGACCCTGGGTAGGACATGTTGTCAAGAAGACAACAGAGACAATGTATCACATTTTTCTAATGCAACCTATTATGGCTCTCCAGATCCAGTGACACTGAATTTCAAGACTGAGCATGTCTGAGATTTACTGTGGAAAGAATTCATTCCTTCTGTAGACATTGTCATAGGAGGGCACTGTTTCAGAGTTCTCACGGTCTTCTTAAATTTGAACCTTTGCAAAACAATTTTTTGGCTGCTGTCCATTTTAGTCCATGGTTCACTGCTGGTCTCACCCACTGTACCAGTCAGCAGAGTAAGACAGGCAGTAGCTCTGTGTTTCAGTCTTTTATCATCCTTGGGGGAGGGTGGAGGATTTGGGTGTGGGTGGGGAGAGCTGCTATGCTGCTACTGATTTTGTCTCTGTCTGCCTGGGCAGTGGGCAGCATAGGCATTAGGTGAGCAGTGCAGAGAGGGAAGTATGCCAGACTGTTTTGTAGAGCCTGGCAGCTCAGTAGTCAGAGTCAAAACTAGTGCTCACTGCTCACAGTATGACACTCAGTACAGCAATGTCTCTATGTCTGTGACAGTTCTTCACACACATACTTTAGTATGGTACAGTCAGTGGGTGTACAATCAGTTACACTACCACTAAGAAATAAAAAAAAAATCATTTTAAGATCCAATCCCCTAATGACAAAATCCATCATGTCAGGGATATGGACAGGCAGAGGAGGTAAAGGCAATGTTGGTAAGGTTAGCAGCAACAACAAAAGAAGCAGTCTTGCACCTAAGTTGAAGTAAGGCTTCTTCAAGCTTTAAATGGCAGAAGGCAGCTCTACCTAGAAACTGAAAATAGGAGATCATGCAGCACTGTAGACTGCAGATGAGCACGTTTCATTGCCTTCTGTTTCAAAGGCAGAGCGTAGTAAGGCAGAAGGGGTAGGAGAATAGAAATGCCCAAATCCAGCAGCATGTTCTCACATGTTTTCAAATCCATCATCTCCATTGCTTCATTACTGCCTCTAAATCATTAATTGTTACATTCTTTAAGTTAACATGTTTCTCTCCAGTTAAATTCTCCAGTTCCTCTCTCCTTTTCTTTCCCTTGACTTCTGGTTTAATTGCAGTCCCCCTCCCCCTCCCTGTTCTATGTACTTTCTACCTGCAGTTTGATGTAAACCGATATGATGTAACCACTAATATCGGTATAAAAAAGTTTCTAAATAAATACATAAAATAAATTATGCTGAGAATAAAATATTTTCAGCCACCTATCCAGATAAAGAATTTTTTCTTAACTTGTCTGAATCAGAAGATATTGAAGGAATATAGAGTAGTATCTTAGCATGCAGTTCATTGATGGAGAGATAGAGCAAAATGATGATGCTGATAAAGAGCAGGCAGCATAGGTAGAGAGCATGACTGATGCTTCTGGCATTGTTCCTCAGGGTTCACCCTCTACCTCATCTCCAGTGTCAGCATCCACCCTCAAGGAGGTAAGGAAGAGATCATGGGAGAAATAAGTGATCTGGAGGCACTTCAAAGTTAGAGAGGATCCATGTTTTGCTCACTGTATTCACTGCACAAAGAACATCAGTCAAGGGAAACAAGTGGGGCTTCTGACAAACACTGGTATGCAGTATCACCTGCAGAGGTAACATAGAAACATAGAAACATATAAATGATGGCAGAAGAAGACCAAAAGGTCCATCCAGTCTGCCCAGCAAGCTTTCACTTTTTTTTCTTTTTTTCTCCCCCAAACGTATCTGTTTCTCTTGTCCCTTGTAAGTGACATTTTGTTCTATTTCCCTTCCACCCCGCCATCCCTTCCACCCCCAATATCGATCCATTTCCCTTCCACCCCCGCCATCGATGTAGTTAGCAGCACTGGAGCTGCATCTAAGTGAATTATCAGTGCTGGAGCTGCATCTAATTGAAGTATCTAGCTAATTGTTTAGGGGTAGTAACCGCCGTCATAGCAAGCTACTCCCACTCATGTTTATCAGCCTGTGCAACTCAGTCCTTGTTGGTTGTTGTCCAAATATAAATCATCTTTACTCCATTCCCCCTGCCATTGAAGCAGAGATCTATTCATCATTTCCCCTGCCATTGAAGCAGAGAACTATGCTGGATATCATTGAGAGTGAAGTATCAGGCTAATTTGGTTTGGGATAGTAACCACCGTATCAAGCAAGCTACTCCACCAGACCGAGGCTCACCTCTGAGGGACCACGGAAATCACCTTGGGAAACTCAACTGGGGGAGGGACCCGAGGGTATCACCGCAGGAGTGCGGGGCTCGTCTTCAGGTAGGTCTCTTCTTTAAATTTCGGGTTTTGTTCTTTAATTTTGGTCTAACGCTCTGCGAGCGTGCAGATAGTCCCTAACTGCTATGGAGACAGAAAATACTGAAGCACTGCACTTCCTGCAGGGGTATATGTACTAGGGGCTGACGTCAGATTGAAATCTGATCCATCTCCAACTGCTAACAGGAGTACACTATACCCATTGGTCCTGAGTCCATCTGCTACACGCTAGGAAATCCTTTTTTTTTTTCTTTCTATTTCCTCTTGCCATTGAAGCATAGAGCAATGTTGGAGTCGCATTAACCGTGTGTATATTTATTTAATTAGGAAATTAATCTCCAGGTAGTAGCCGTAATTCCGCAAGCCGCCCCCATTCCTCTTCACTTCATTCACATCACATAAGAACATAAGAACATGCCATACTGGGTAAGGGTCCATAAAGCTCAGCATCCTGTTTCCAACAGTGACCAATCCAGGCCATAAGAACCTGGCAAATACCCCAAAACTAAGTCTATTCCATGTTACCGTTGCTAGTAATAGCAGTGGTTATTATCTAAGTCAACTTAATTAATAGCAGGTAATGGACTTCTCCTCCAAGAATTTATCCAATCTTTTTTTAAACACAGCTATACTAACTGCACTAACCACATCATCTGGCAACAAATTCCAGAGTTTAATTGTGCGTTGAGTGAAAAAGAACTTTCTCCAATTAGTTTTAAATGTGCCACATACTAACTTCATGGAGTGCCCCCTAGTCTTTCTATTATCCATAAGAGTAAAAAACTGATTCACATCTACCCATTCTAGACCTCTCATGATTTTAAACACCTCTATCATATCCCCTCTCAGCATTAGCATTAGCATTAACATCTGGAGTGGGTGGACGTACTGGCTCAGGGGATCCCCTTCTTCCAGTCCAAGGAAAGTGGTTGAAAAGGGAACATTATTTCCCAAGCTAATCCCACATCCTCAGCCCCATCCAGCAGTCAGGCAACAAGCCAGCAACTCCCTCTCATGTGTCAGAAGTGACAACCCACCATGGAGGGCTATCCTGAGATAGGAAGCAGGCAGCATCAAAATCTGTAGCAAAGAGCATTGGGGAAATGATTGCCCTTGATGTCTAACCCTGCAGGTAGTGGAGAATGTGGGCTTTAAGTGTCTGCTGCAGGTGTTAGCACCAAATTGCAAAGTACCCTCTTGAGCTACCTTAGTAGAAGGTCATCCCTACCCAGTGCCTTAGCCTCCTTGTCTAAGGGAGAGTGGAGTAGCGTGCATTTCACAAGCTAGATCTGGACCTCTATGGACACTACACATTCTTATCTCTCTCTGACATGTAGAAATTACCTCACTTTGTAAAGACGCTTCTCTGCATATATAGGACACAAGGATATGACACAGAATTTAGTAGGAGCAAATATAAATTTATTATTGCATATCCTTGGGAGATACAGATAGCCAGACCTACAACACAGGTAGAGCATTAACACCTGTCTCTCTCCTAGTATATCGTGAGAGCTGCGTTGTATAGGTTTAAACAATACAGAGATGCCTATGAGCCTATGATGATAATCACTCACGCAGTATGACATAGTGAAATAAGATAAACTACAACTACTTTAACCTGAAACCTCTCCACCCAAGTTAAGGCCCCCCTTAAAGACCAGCCTTGCTTTTGCCAGATGTGAGCAGCATCTCCTGATGATTCCTTTGTCCTGTCGATCTGTCAATCTTTTTAATCTGTTTTCCATCCTCATGGGGCATTGGGAAACTCTGATTTCAGTTGGCCCCTCAATTGGAGACGGTAGCCTGAGAATGTGGCCTCAGCCATTTGTCATCTGTAACCTCATGACCTTCTAGCATAGGCTTTGAAGAGCCTAAATGCATTCCAGATGTCTTCCAAAGTCTTGAATCTAAGGTCAGTTAAAGATTTTTTCTATGGCCAGAGTTGCAGGTAGGCCAAGTCAATGAAGGCTTCTGGGTAAGCTGAGTGAACCAAAGTCTGAGCAATAGTCTCCATATTAGTTTGCCCATATACCAGACAGCACACTGGTGGGACCTGGTGGAGGCAGGGGCAGGCAGCATTTCTAGCAGGTTCAGAGCATCATAGTGCAGGTGGACTCTGCTGCACACCCAGTGAATGGATAAGTCCCATACCTTGTCCAATATTCTATCAGCCTAAGAGAGATGCTGGAGGGTTGGCAACTAGACAGGAGAGTGGGGAGTTTAAGTGCAGGTTTCTTTGTTGTAGGCAATGGCACAAATATAGTAAAGAAAATACAAGATGGGGGCTTTCAAGGTATCTGATGTTTTACACACATTCTACACCTTGTAGTGAAGAATGTCCTGAGGCTTGCATCAAAAACCATAAGAATGAATACCTAATTGAGTTTATAGAAAAGTTCAGAAAAATAGCAAAGTACTTCCATAGAAATGTGAAGGTGGGGCAGCTTCTCTGGGAGAAGAAAGGAAATTGAGATGCCTCAGAAGCACCTGCTTGAATTCCATCTACCTGATAATGCAGAGATTAGTGGAGAAACAGAAACCCCTTCATAATCTGTCTCAAAAAATAGGGATAAGTGTGAATTGCCCCCTGGGGCACCATGATTGGGCAGTCATGAAGCATGTGGTAAAAATCCTGAAGCCCTTCAAGGATGCCACAGTGGAGCTGAGTTACAGAAGTGCCACCTTGGTCGATGTCATCCCTATAGTACATTTTCAGGAAGAAAAGTTGGAGAGCTTCCATCAGGATGAAAGAATGGAAGCAGAGGAGTTGCAGTTTTTGGAATCCTTGCAGCAGCAGGTGCAAGCAAGATTGAAACCTCTGTCTGGAAAGTTTATATATAAACTTTCTTCACTATTTGATTCCTGGTAAAAGGGAATCTCATCCTCCCAGTTCCAGTGTCTCAAACACATGAAGGACTTGCTGGAACATAAGGTCTGTGAAGTAGAGTATCAGAGGCATGGGCATAGTGGGAATGTAGTAGCAAAGGAGGAAACACTAGCCACCTCAGAGAGTAATACAAGAAGGAGCAGCACCCTGAGAGTTAGCCCTTACTCCCCCACATTAGCCACAAAGAAGTATATTTCCTGACAGTGACTAGAGTGAAAGCAGCTGGCAATAAGAAAGACTCTTGGTCCACTCAGGCAAAAGAGAGCTCACCCCATAGTTGATGGCACACTATCTCACTGAGCCCATTGATGACATGAACACAGATGTGCTGGCATATTGGGCACATAAGTCCACCATTTGGTTAGACATAGTCAAAGTGGCACAGTTCTATCTTTCCTGCCCACCAACTAATAAGCTCAGTGAGCATGTATTTTCAATGACAGGAGATACTGTGAGCCCTTATTGCTCACGGTTGGTGCCAGACTTGATGGAAAAGCTGGTCTTTCTGAAAATCAACCTACCTTTGCATAGGTTTCTAGTTTTTCCATGTGAATAGCAAGAAGAATGAAAAGGCCTTGAAGGCCTTGCTGCTACTTTTCCTGCCTGCTACCTCTTATAACATCTCAGGGGCATGACTGTTACCATTCTGCCTGTCTATCATGCCCTTTGTACCACCAAAGAGGTCTGACTGTTACTGCTCTGTCTGCCTGCTCTGTCCCTTATACTACCACAGAGGTCTTGGTGCTACTGCTCTGTCTATTGTGAATGAGCATGGGAGTTTTGGTGCACCTGTGATGTTTGCTGTTGTTTGTTTCTTGGTTATACTTGGGTGTTTGTTTTTCCCATAAAAATAAGTGAAACATTAAAACATTTTTCCGCTTTTCCATCTATTTTTGGTTTATGTTTTGTTCTAATCCCTCTACAATGATCCTAGTCTGGTTCTTCCACCTCTTTGTTTGTTGGTTGCACTGGTCTATTTGGTCTCTGGAACAAAAATGAAAGAAAAACCCCAAAATAAACAAGATTCTTCTACCATGAACTTGGTGCCTCAAACCCAAGGTGCCATATTCCTAATACCACCATAGGGGACTTACTGCCTCATGCCTAGCTGCCATATCAGAAAACTGTTGTTTGTGTCCTCCTTTGGAGCCTTGAGGTTTTCTTCCCACATTTTCTTCTTGGTTTGTTATACTGGGTTATTTTGTCCCTAGAACATAATTGTTAAAAAAGGTAAAAGATACAGGTTTCTACTACCACAGCAGCTCTTCTATAGTTCTTTTTTACTTCAACCCTTCTCAGTCCCAGACTGGTTCTACCACCCTATTTATTGGTTAATTATACTGGGATGATTTGTCTCCAAAAGCCCTCAGTTTGAAGTAATAAATACAGGCAGAACAGAAATCATACAGGAGAGAAACCATTAATATGTTCTGAGTGTGGCAAAAGTATCAGAAAGGAAGAGACAGAACTCATGCAAATCAGAAAATCGGGAATGGATCAGTCAGAGTTTAGCTAAAGAATATGGAAAAATCTTTCTAAATAAAGCAACCCTCTCAAACTGCCAGAAACAAACCACACTCACTGGACAACCATTACATATTCTGAGTATGTAAAATCAAAATTCCACCCAGCAGCTAGATCAAGTTCAAAGAGGGAATGCAGTAAAGTTTTATGTCAAGAAAATGATACTTATCATAGTTCATTTTCTTGTGCTGAATCTGACAATTGGCAAGTGTACTTCAACAGTCTCCCATGCCAATCTGCCTTGCTGCTTTACCCCCTCATGGTGCACTATGGGGGTCTTTGTGCCATGCAGCTTTGCTGCCATGTCCAAACTTTGCACTTTGGAGTTCTTTCTGCCACTATGTCTTGCTGCCAAACCCCAGACCTTACACCTTGAGGTGTTCCTGCCTTTCTGAGGAGCTGCTTTGCACCTCTCATGCTGCTTTGGTATCTTGATTCCATACTTTTGTCCTTTTATTGGTGCCTTGGTGCTTTTCCCTCCCACCTTTTCTACTTTGTTCCCCCTTTTTGGTGCCTTAGGATGCTGATGCCACCTTGGGTGTGAGTTTGCCTCTAATACTGGCATCAAGGGTTCATGCCACTGTTGCTAGTGCCCTCTTTTGAAGCCTTGGTGTTTTCTTCCCACACTGGTTTCTTCTTTGCTCTTTTGATGATGCCTTAAAGAGCTCCTACCAGTGCTTGTATTCCTTTGCTCCTTTTCAGATCCTTCAGCTATTCATGACACTTTTGGTGCCACTTTGCCACAGATTAGTTAAAGGTGAATTTTAAAAGCCCTATGTGTGCCAAAGCCGAGATATATGCGTGTGTCTCGGCTCAGCATGCATCATGGATATTTTAAGAAATGCCTGAGTATGCGCATATCTCCCGGTACGAACACAAATGAAAAAGTTAAAAAAGGGAAAGGGCATGCTCTGGGCAGAGCATGGGCTGGACATGGGCATTCTAAGAAGATCACTTGAAATGTGCACGCAATCATTTATTCTCACAAGCGTGCACCGAGATCCCCTATTATGCAACTTTACTTCTGCTATGGATGTCATGTAAGTTTTAAAATAAAAAAAATCAGGGCTAGTCAATGTTGTTTGAAGGGTTGGGGTTATTAGAGTAAAAGGGAGGCTATCTAGCTAGGTGGGTTAGGAAGTCCTTTCCTTTACTGGGGTGAACTGGGAATGAACTGGGGAAATCGGTATTTGCATTGGTGTTACGAGCACGACCTCCAGAAGCTGTTACAAACCGAGGGTTTGGGACCTTTGGCTACTATTACAAGCATGGAGGCATGGTCGTTTCTGAAGCGAGTGTTGTGAGCCCTTGGGCCACGGCATGACTCAGGGAGGAGCCCCAGGACACACCACAGGAGGTGAGATGGTACGAGCAAGGGTACGAGGAGCAGGGCAAGGCTGAAGCAAAGACAAGGATACAAGGTCTGACCCTCTACCGGACCTGCACACCCCAGGCGACCAACAACGCAATGTTGATCAATGAACAGTCCTTTGACCATTCCAAGCCCTTTCAGTCCTGCTGCTGGGTACGGTAAGAGGCAGCAGGCCAGACAGAGGATGAGGGCAGATGCAGAAGACTTGGGACGAAGACTCAGGCAGGGAGACTGTAGATGAAGACTGAAGCGAGGACACTGTAGACGAAGGCTCAAGGCATGGGTCTAAAGTGCTGGGTCAAGACTGCGACGCAGTACGCCCTACACAGTCCACCCGCGGGACTGGTCACGGATCACGCTGGGCTTGAAGCAGACTCCAGGAGGAATAATGGAAGCTCATACTGGAACATGATGAAGATACTGAAGAAGCCTGCACCAGGGCGCACCCTACACAGTCCACCCACGGGACTGGTTGCGGACCACGCTGGGGTGGAGCAGGTTCAAACAGAGTCTTGACATGAACAGACGCAGTTTGCAATAGGCTCCGAAGACCGGGACAGGATTCAATTCTCAAGGAGTAAAACTTAGGACTGAAGTAGAAGTCTTCCGGAGGGTTGCACTGTGGAGATGAAGATGGCCTTTGTACTGTGAGGCACCCTACACAGCCCACCCATGGGACTGGTCGTGGACCACGACAATTGCACGCCAGGAAAGTGGACATCAAGGAACCAAGGCAAGGAGGCAGAGGTGAAGACAAAGACATTGCGAAGGACATCGGACATCAGAACGTGCAAGCAAAGGACACCAGGAACAGGAAGACATCTGAAGACACAGACGAAGAACATCAGGAACCTGAAGACGACTGAAGACATGGACGAAGGACATCAGGAACATGAAGATAACTGAAGGCATGGACAAAGGACATCAGGAACATGAAGACAAAGCCGTCAAAGCAGAAGAAGACCACGGAAGACCTGGACTGGTCAGAAGACACAGACAACTGTGGAACCCGATCCGAAGGACCGGAGTAACTGAAGAGAGGCCTCTTTACAGGGCTGAAGCAGGTGGAACCAGGAGCACTTCCTGCTACTGGCCCTTTAAATACTGTGAAGAGGTGCGCGCCAGCGCCTAAGAGCAGAGCCCTGGAGGAAGCAGGACCATGGACAGCAGTAAGCTGTGCACAGGAGCAGAACAAGGAGCAGGCAGGCTTCGGAGCAGCCTCCAGGCCGGATGACGAGGTCAGAGCGGCAGCGGCTTCCCCCTGCCGCTCGAAGAGGATCCGTGGTGGCGGCTCCCTGCCGCGAGGACAGTGTTTCGGCAGTGGTACAGGCTGTGAGGAAGATGGCATCGGGTGTAGCCACCCAGGCTGCCATGGCGTGGCAGCAGCGGCAGCAATAGCCGCGAAGAACAGCTCCCGGCGGGGACAGCCCAGCCGCGCAGGGCAGGAGATGGTCGCGGCCTCTGGGCCGCAGAGAACAAAGTCGGCGGCATCCCAGCGGCATCAGAGTTGAGAGGCCTGCTCATGGAGAGTAGCTCCGCGGGCAGGAATCGTAACAGTTGGCGCATGACTAGCAAAATCCCCCCACTTATGCAGTAGAGGCGGCAATTCTGTGCATAGTGCACATCCTTATAAAATTGCATGCACATTTACATGCATACTGCTGATGTTATAACATGCATGAATACACACGCGTATGGTATAAAATGGATGCATCCATTGGCACGAGCCAATCTATGCACTTACATGTGCACCCACATGGCTGTTTAAAAGTTGCCACCCCCACTTTGAATTCCTTCCCCCTGTGGTAAGGTGAACAATAGTGGCTTGGGATATAGCCAGAAGGAATAACGTGCAGACTCTGTTTTATTCCATATGTGCAATTTATTTACAGTGAAAAGCAAAAATCAAACAAATGTTGCAGCTCACCTTAAGTTTAGGTAGCTCACAGACATCAGATATAGCATGTCTTGGCAGAAGCTGGGTTCCTGCCTGTACCCCAGGGCCTATCTAACCGTACTAGTCCCTGAATTCTTAAACTCTGGTGAGGGGCTCCTTCCTTCACCCAGGATTCCTTGTGGGTCTGGATCTTAAGGAGGACAGGATGAGAAAGTTGGCCCACTCCTTTAAGGTTGTTTGAGGCCATTTCCTATAGACTCTCTCACCCCCCTTCTGATGATTTCTTACAAGTTCCATGAAAATTCATACGAAAACCCCAATTTTGGAGCCCAAAATAAGCTACAATGCTTCCTCCATTGACTTTATGACAAACGAAAAAACAAATAAAATGAACACATATTTTTTTTTTCATTTTGAAACTAATTAAATGAATTTAGGTTCCCATGAAATGAATGGTCTAAATGAAATAATTTTTTCCTTATGTACATCCCTGTTTGCAGTGAAAACTTTTGCTTACTATCTCAGGTTAGAATCTTAAACCTTGTTTTGCAAATATTATCTCTGGGGGTATGACAGTAAATTAGCCCCTAGGGAAAGTTGTTCAGTGATGATTATGAATTTAACTAAATTTCCCAATATTAATTAGTACAGAGTTCAAGTTGTTTTGTTGGCCAATGAAAAAATTGAATTATCAAAAATTAAATTAAATCAAAGTATTTATAGGTCATAATGCCACATTAGACTAACTTAAAAGTTACCCCATGATGTTACATAAGGAAATTTAGGAACCACACACATCCCTTTTACAGATGTCACCAAGAGTTAAATTAATATTATATAAAACACTCTCTATTTTATATACTTGAAATGTCAGGCTTATAAGGGCATGGAAAAGGTTGCATGAAAAAAATCAGGGACATTGAAAATGACTATTGAGGAGAAATGATTTGTTTATGAAATACAATTGTGACCCAATATATTATTAAAATAATTGAATATTTCTTAATCCAGAAAGAATTATAAACATCTTTCTCTATGTAGCTCTATGACAACAAGTAGGTCATAAACTCACTATTTTGTTCTTCATAATTACATATTCAGTTCTTGGCAATAGGGATGTGAATCGTTTTTAACCGATTAAAATTATCGTCAGATAATTTTAAAATCGTTCTAAATCGTTAGAGTGCATGATACAATACAAATGCCCCCGATTTATCGTCAGGGGCATTTGTATTGTATCGTTAAATAGGGCACGGGAATTATTTGGGGGAGGGCGGGAAAACCGGCACACCAAAACAACCCCTAAACCCACCCCGACCCTTTAAAACCAATTCCTTACCCTCCCCCACCCTCCCAAACCCCCCCAAAATGTTAAGTTACCTGGTGGTCCAGTGGGGGGGGGGGGTCCCGCCACGATCTCCCGCTCTCGGGCCATCGGCGCCATTTTGGCTGCCACTAATTAAAATGGCGCCGATGGCCCGATAAAAAAAAAAACCCACCCGACCCTTTAAATTGACCCCCCTTAGCCTCCCCCACCCTCCCGACCCTTTTTTTTTAGGGAGGCTAGCGCCGCTAAAAAAAAACCAACCCACCCGACCCTTTAAATTGACCCCCCCCTCCCAACCCCCCCAAAACCTTTTAAAATTACCTGGTGGTCCAGGGGGGCCTCGGGGGGCCTCGGGGAGAGATCCAGGGGGGCCTCGGGGTGAGAGGAGAGATCCAGGGGGGCCTCGGGGAAAGATTTCCCGTTCCCAGGCATCAGCTGTTCTAAAAAAAAAATGGCACCGATGCCCCTTTGCCCTTACCATGTGACAGGGTATCCGTGCCATTGGCCGGCCCCTGTCACATGGTAGGAGCACTGGATGGCCATTTTTTTTTTAGAACAGCTGATGCCTGGGAACGGGAAATCTTTCCCCGAGGCCCCCATGGATCTCTCCCTGAGGCCCCCCGAGGCCCCCCTGGACCACCAGGTAATTTTAAAAGGTTTTGGGGGGGGGGTCGGGAGGGGGGGTCGATTTAAAGGGTCGGGTGGGTTTTTTTTTTTAGCGGCGCGGGCCTCCCTAAAAAAAAAAATTAGCGATGTGAATTGGAATCGGAAACGATTCCAATTCACATATCTTAACGATCAGATTTCCCCCCCTCCCCCAGCCGAATCTGATCGTTAAGACGATCTGGCACACAATTCACATCTCTACTTGGCAACATCCTTTAATAGAATCATTTTCTTTATTTCTTTTGTGCTAAAGCATCAGTCTTACATTTGGAGCACACTCTACCCTTTGATAAGTCTTTCCAGAAAAAAAAAAGATTTGGGATTATCTGAGCAATAGTACACATTAGATTTCAATCATATTTCACTTCTGACATTTGGTGGATTTTTCTGTCATTTTGTAGAGGTATACATCAGTACTGGGTCTCAGGTACTGTTCAGTAATGAAATAAAAAATGTGTTTTATTCCTGTTTGATTAGCATATGATGTAATACTTCTAGTGACTGCACTGTAAGAGGACCAGGATTTTTTTCTTTCATATAAAAGTAGGGTTAGCATACTATGAGGCTGGAAATAGTGGTCCAGACGCATAAACATATTTTTGCCCTTAGTTCCTCTTTCTTTCAATCCTTATGGCCAAAGTTAGGAACCTCTGGCTAAGTGGGCCACCTTCTTCAGAGATTGTCTAATGCAGTGCTTCTCAAGCTGCTCCTGGAGTACCTACTAATCAGTCTGCTGTTCAGGATGTCCATAATTTATATAAGTATTTATTTATTTAAAATATTTCATGATTCATTTTCCCACTCTCCACGGCTCGACTGGGTGCCATAAAAGCATTCATAATAATCAGTTAAGAAAACAACAACAACAACAAAACTGGAAGCCACTCATCACTCACTGACATGGCTGCCTCATGGACAACATCGCTTAACCTCATAAAACCAACTCCATAGACAACTAGCAACATACTGGGAAACTACCTTGCTCATGAATCTTTCTTTGCTGAAGACCCCCACGAAGGGGTAAGTTGTGGCCAAGGAGGTTCTCAGCCCCAACTTTTTTGCAGGGGGTAGTGGCGTCAAAGGGGCTCGGGGAAGCCCTGGCTGCATGGTTTAGCCCAGCCGGGTAGGCCCCGGCTTATTGGCATGTGAGGGAGTCTGGGGAAATCATGGCTTATTGAGAGTGCATGTGGCAATGCCCTTGGGACCTGAATCAGCAGCGTGCTGCAGGACCAGTTTGGGCCCATTTCACATTCTTTTTTTTTTATGCTTATTTCAGTTTGACAAATGAATTAAACTGAAATAAGCATTTAATAAACCAAAAAACAAACTAAAAAAAAGGCAATACAACAAAACAAAAAAAGAAAATGATAATTATTTGCCCTCACATTCAATTTGCATGCATTGCCTCCATCTTATGCAAAAATATCTCTTGCATATTCATTGTGAACATCCTGAAAATCAGACTGGCAGAGATTGTGTTGAAAACCATCAGACTAAAGTCAACTAAATCTCAGCCAGAAAATCTCAGTGTTTCTAGAATGCTTCTCTAAATTCCAAATTGAGAATTTGAAACATATTGAGCCACAGTCTTTTGTAGGGGTGTGCATTCGGATTGACCGCATTAGTAAAACGCTACTCATATTTTTTTTTAACTTAAAAAATTGATTCGACATAAACGATCGGATTTCCCACATATCCAACATAGATATGTTGGATATGTGGGAAATCGCGATTGTTGAGCCAAAATAAAAATATAAACCCCCTCACCCTCCTTAATCCCCCCCCCCCCCCCCGACTTACCACAACTCCCTGGTGATGGAGCGAGGACGCCATTTCTGCAATCCTTGGCGAGAAGCATGTGACGTCGGCGGCACGTCGAGTGACGCCGGCGTCACGTGATTCCCGGCGAGTTCGCGCCGGACGGCTCGTTCGGCCCAAAAAGAACTTTTGGCCAGCTTGGGGGGGCCTCCTGACCCCCCCCAAGCTGGCCAAAAGTTCTTTTTGGCCAGCTTGGCCAAACTGACCCCCCCAAGCTGGCCAAAAGTTCTTTTTGGCCAGCTTGGGGGGGCCTCCTGACCCCCCCAAGCTGGCCAAAAGTTCTTTTTGGGCCGAACGAGCCGTCCGGCGCGAACTCGCCGGGAATCACGTGACGCCGGCGTCACTCGACGTGCCGCCGACGTCACATGCTTCTCGCCAAGGATTGCAGAAATGACGTCCTCACTCCTCGCTCGATCACCAGGGAGTTGTGGTAAGTCTGGGGGGGGGGGATTAAGGAGGGTGAGGGGGTTTAAATTTTTTTTTTGCACATATGTACATATACCCAACTCATTGGATTTTTTTTATGTCCATATTGGCCGCAAGTGGGACCCCCTTTCGGACATAAGAAATATGAACATAAAATTTTGCTCTGCACATCCCTGGTCTTTTGTGAGATGGCTTTGTATAAGACTCATGTTATTTGAAAACTTGAAATTAGTAAGAGATTTTCACCAGTATTAGCAGAAACAAGTTTTCCTCTAATTCTGAATAAACTAGAAACTAGAGTTTAGACAGAGGCATTTTTATAAGGCCTATGTGGCACCTTGAGCAGTCTGAAGCTGGCCAGTGAATAGATTTAAGCTATCTCTGGCAGGTCTTTCATAAACTTTTATTAATTTCAAGAAAACAAACCTTATCAGTTCTAAAAAAAAACCCAGCAATGCAGTTCATAGCTCATCAGTATTGGACTTCCCTAGGCTCTTTTTCTTCCCTAGGACTCTTTCTTCCCTCCTGGGCCCAGCTAGTTATTCCTCTTCCCTAGGGAAATGCCCTAGGACTAGAATTCCCTTCTGCTATAGGGTTTAAGGTGGATCAGGAGGCCTCTTGTTCCGCTCACCCCGATCGGGCTCCCTCGCCGATCGCCGGCCTTCTCTCCAACTGCCGACCTACCTGAAAGGCCACGATCCTCCGCCTCCAGCCGGCCTCGATTGGACCTGCGAACCCTCGCCTCTCGCCGGCCCCGACCCGATCCACGAGTCCTCGCTGCCAGCAGGCCCCGAACCGCCCACAGAATACGTCGCGGCGGTGACGTCAGAGGTGCGACCGGCGCGGTTTTTAAATCGCCGCTCTGCTCTTCATCCTCCTCTTCATTCCACGAGGCTCCAGCGGTGAACTTGGCCTGCGCAATCGGCGCTGAAGCCCGCCGGGGTAAGGCCTCTTGTTCCGCTCACCCCGATCGGGCTCCCTCGCGGATCGCCGGCCTTCTCTCCAACTGCCGACCTACCTGAAAGGCCACGATCCTCCGCCTCCAGCCGGCCTCGATTGGACCTGCGAACCCTCGCCTCTCGCCGGCCCCGACCCGATCCACGAGTCCTCGCTGCCAGCAGGCCCCAAACCGCCCACAGAATACGTCGCGTCGGTGACGTCAGAGGTGCGACCGGCCCGGTTTGTTAAATCGACACGCTCCCTGGCGTCGCGCGCCGGGCGTCGCGCGCACGAAGGAGCGCGACAAAGGGGCCTGCCCCTTTGTTTTGCCCCTTCGTGTCGCCCTGTGCTAAGCCCGAGCTCCACCCCACTTCTGCTCCCAATTTGTGCCCAGAAGTCTCACCACAGCCAAGAACTCCCTGACAGAAGCCGCCGCCTATCACCTGGAGACAACAATCTGTTCCAAGTGAACACCTTCACCAAAGACAGACCAAAGACCTTTCACAGCAAGCTTATCAGATGTAAATGTGTCCCCGTCTGGACTATATGGCAACTTAATGTACAGTATCTGCATTTCCTAACCTACCGCATCCCAATGCCTGCCTACTATGTCTAACTGTAAGTACTTTGTTACACTGCATTACTCCAATCGATTGCTTTGAAATGTGATGTTGCTTTTCATCTGTTCAAATTGCATTAATCCGGTCAAATTCTTACCTTGTTAAACCACATTAATCTGTTCATCTGTACTCACAGTGCATGCTCCTACATTGATCTGCTACCATTGCTTTAATCTGTCTAACCGCACTACGGTGCCTGCATCTCACAACCTGTCACTCTCCCTAATACACCTCCACTAGCCCCCCGTACAATAATGCCCCCACACACTTACTGCTGTCCCCCCAATTACCCGCCCGGACACCCCCTTAAACTAATCTTCCCCCCCTACAACCATCATAACCCTCAAAAAAGGCGGCTGACCTCTATTCCCATATCTCCCACCTCGCAAGCCCTCACCATTTCTCTCATTTCTCTGCTACTCATTAACGCCCAATCCCTAAAACAAAAAACACACCTTTTCCATGATATTCTAACTGACTCCAAACCAGAAATCTTTGCAGTAACTGAAACCTGGTTCAAACCCTGCGACACCCCCCTCATCAACCAACTACCCTCTGAAACCTACGACATTTTCTCCATCCCACGAAAAAAGAAAAGAGGAGGGGGCTTACTCCTCCTAGCAAAAAAAGAACTCAAGCTCACCTCACATACCTGCAATATTCCCAACCAATACGAAGTAGGCCTTTTCAAGTCGCAATCACTACAAATCTGCCTTATATATACCCCACCTGGTCTACTAGAAAAAGACCCCTCCCCCCTTATTGAATTCCTCACCATCTCCCTCTCTCCCGACATCCCCACGATTCTCCTTGGCGACTTTAACCTGCATGTCGACTCCACCCCACAATCCCCATCATGCGAAGCTTTCATTTCATCGTTAGACGCCATGGGCTTTACCCAACTTATCCACTCCCCTACCCACAAAGCAGGTCATACCCTTGACCTCATTTTCACCAACGCACTCATCAACGTCATCCGCTCCCCCACATGCCTCCCTGTCCCCTGGTCTGACCACTCCATCATTAACACTACCCTCTCTCTACAAACCTCACCGACCTCCTCTCCTTCCCAGCCTAAATCCTTCCAATACCGTAAAACCTGCTCGATAGATACCCTCACTACCGCCTGCTCCAACATCCCAAATCAACTTGACCTGGAGACAGCAGACCGGGCTATATCCTCCTGGACAGAAACAACACAGAAAATCGCCAACAATCTATGCCCAATCATTCACAAAACAATCACACAAACCAAATCATCCAAAAAACCTTGGTACACCCAGACACTCAAAACCCAAAAAATCCAGCTTAGAGCAGCAGAAAGACACTGGCGCAAATATCCCACTACCGCCACAAAAACCATCTATTACCAACTCATGCATACTTATAGAAACGCCATTCAAACAACAAAAAAAGAATACTATGCCAAGAAAATTCACCACCTCCAATTCAACCCTAAAGCATTATTCACTCTAGTTTCAAATCTTACCAAACCCAATGTGTCCACAGCCCAAGTCCCCTCCACACAAACTCGATGCAACGAAATTGCCATGTTCTTTAAGGACAAAATTTCCAACATCACCGCTAAATTTACCCCTAACACCAAAAACTCCCTCCTCACCAGTTACATCACCCCCCCCAACCCTCTCACACCCACACCCACCACCCTCTTCTCTTTTGAACCCTCCTCATCTCTAGAAATAGAAAACATTCTAAAGAAGATGAGACCCTCCTCCCACCCTTCAGAAACCATCCCCACTAAACTCCTCCTCACTATTCCCAAAACTATAGCCTCTTCACTCTCCAAAATCGTTAACTGCTCCCTGGAACACGGCCTAGTACCTATCTCCCTGAAACAAGCCGTGGTCAAACCCATCTTAAAAAAACCCTCCCTTGACCCCTCCAACCTTTCCAATCTCCGTCCCATCTCCAACCTCCCCTTCCTCTCCAAAATCATTGAAAAACTAGTAAACTCCCGTCTCTCCGACTACCTAGAACAATCCAACATACTCCCACCCACACAATATGGCTTCCGAAAGCTCCTCAGCACTGAATCCCTACTCCTCTCCCTTACCGACACAATCATCAAAGGATTGGATGCTGGCAACTCCTATCTCATCGCTATGCTAGATATATCCGCCGCCTTTGACACTGTAGATCACAACATCCTCATCAACACACTCATCGGTATAGGCATTTCAGATACTGCTCTCTCCTGGATAAAATCCTTCCTCCAAAACCGCACCTACACAGTCCTCACCGACAACTTCACCTCCCCCCCTATTAATCTCAACTGTGGCGTCCCCCAAGGATCCTCCCTCTCTTCCACCCTGTTCAACATATACATGCTCCCCCTTACAAACCTCCTCTCCAACCTTGGGATTACACACTTCATCTACGCAGATGATGTGCAGATCCTCATTCCTTTCACTAATTCTGCTCTCACTGCTCTCCAAAAATGGAACACTATTCTCGCCTCCATAAACCAACTCCTCACCGACATGCACCTAGCCCTCAACCCGCAAAAAACTGAGCTCCTCCTCATCTCCTCTAGACATGCCCCCACACCCTCCCCCTCCACCCTCCAACCCTCTAACTTTCTCTCCGATACAAGAAACCTAGGTGTCATACTTGACAACCAACTAACCTTCAAACCATATATCAAATCCATCCTTAGCAGCTGCTACTTTAAACTACAAACCCTCAAAAAACTCAAACCCCTCCTCTACTTCTCTGACTTCCGCACAGTACTCCAATCTATAATTTTCTCAAAAATTGATTACTGTAATGCACTCCTACTGGGACTCCCTGCTACCTACATCAAGCCTCTACAACTCCTTCAAAACGCTACTGCACGCATCCTCACCAATGCCAAAAAGAAAGACCACATCACTCCCACCCTCTTTAACCTCCACTGGCTTCCTATCCACTCACGAATTTTATACAAAACACTTACCCTCATCCACAAAAGTATAATTAACGAACACTACAACTGGCTAAACCCACCCTTCACCCTTCGTACCTCCTCAAGACCTACCCGCTCCTCTCTCCGTGGAACCCTTATCCCTCCCTCCACAAAATCCACCAGACTCATCTCCACCACCAACAGAGCCCTCTCCCTCGCAGGCCCTTCCCTCTGGAACTCCATGCCTCTTGACCTACGCATTGAAACCTCCACACCCACCTTCAAAAAGAAACTCAAAACCTGGCTCTTCCTCCAAGCTTACCCCCAATCATCATCTTTACCTACTAACACCTTAACCCTACCACCTTCCCGTACTAACACCCCCTCCACTGGACCTACTCCCACACCCTATAAGGACTTACAAACCCACACCTAACCTCTAGCACATAACATACGACACATAGCTCTACCGTACCCATCTTCTCACCTCAAATACTGATTTACTACATGCTTATACAATTTAGTATATAACCTATGTATTTGTCAATAATATAACCTATGTATATATCAATAATCTCTCGACCCTTGTACATATTACTCCTTTTGTACTTGTGCTCACCCTCCCCCCGCCCCCCCTCCCCCGTCTCGACCACCCCTACCCCTCCCTCCACAAGTTTGCTAGTTACTTGCTCTGTTTCTGAGCGCATGTTAGACACTGTTCCTTGTAAAGGCTTTGCCTATATATCCATTGTTGTAAGTTATCTGTAAACCGGCACGATGTGCAAACGGTTGCCGGTATATAAAATTAAATAAATAAATAAATAAATAAATAAATAAATCTTTGGAGATAGTCTTTTAAGATGTTCTGGGGTTTTCTCCTGTATACCCCTTCACATACCCTTCCCCTCAGATCAAACTTTTCAGGTTGAGCACTTGCCCTTACTAATGATATCCTCCTGAGAAAGCAGGCATTCCTATTTTCCTTCCACATGTTATGCTGTGGCTATCTAACCCTTCTAGGTTTTCTCTTACCTACCCATTCTAGGGAACAAATCAAGGGTTTGTGGGTTTCCTGCTGTTCCTCCTTTGTTGAAGTAAGTGCCCTACTTTGACTTCAGATACCTGGAATTCCCCAACTTTCTCTGGTGGCACTGCTGTCTGGTTTTTTTTTTTTTTGTGTGTCTTGAAATTCTTCCCATTTAGTTCTGGGTTCCCTCACAGTTACATCTCTTGAAATGGGTCTTCCATTCAATTGGTGAACGCAGCATTAAGCTGGACTCATAGCATCTCAAACTGGGAATAATCATGCCCCAGAACATCTGGGTAGGTGAGCTTGGGAAGCACTCCTAGCTCTATACTGGTTTGACATGTCGTAAATGTCAGTACTACCTGACATGTAGAGTACTATTGCTGATCTCCATGTGTACAAGTGAGGGTCACTTTCTTCTTATAGTTCACATAATCTCTTAGGTGTCTCCTTGCTAATGAGTGTCTTGCCGAATCTACCAAAGCACATGTAGGAAGTCATTGAGCTTAACTGGGATCACAAACTTTAATAATCCATGAATATGGAATCAATATAGTTACAAATGCAAGGTGTCATAAATTTGTACTCCCACTTTTCAGCCTTGAGCCAGAAGTACTCTTTGACACCATGCTCTTTCCCTCTACAATGGGAGCACGCCTGCGGGACTTGTTCCACTTTAGCGTATACATTTTCCACAAAGGACTTGTTGTTCTCTTCTTTTGCATAAGAGCAAAAGTCCTCCTCATGTTTATTTCCTGCATAAAGTGAGCAAAAGGAAAAGATTTTCTACTTGACTGTGCAGGTATCCCCGGGTCTTCATTTCCCCTCCGACTCCATGGTTGTCCCTGCTTCGACGGTCCTCCTTTGTCAGTGTAAAATCCTGCCTAGCTAACAGCTTGACATTCATGGCTTTGTACAAGGGAGCATAGGTGTGAGCCCTTGGTGCTGCAACATAGCACCAAGCATAGTTTTTGTGCCTTATTGTGAACCGTTGTGATGGCACCCGCTTAACGACGGTATAGAAAAGATTTTAAATAAATAAATAAATAAACGTAGTTGATGCAGTTTCATAGGCAAACTGACAAGGCCTACACTGGCAGCTTGTGACCTCCGAGGTGGTGTCCTCTCAACGGCACTGAGCTGCCAGCATCGGTGGTGAGTGAGGCAAGTCACGGGACCATCCCACGAGCCACCAAATGGAATAGGCTTCTTTTCCATGGTATCAACAATCTCTGGCCAAATGACCTCTCCTTCCACAGTTGAAACAAGCTGGGGAGCCTGACGGCTATGATCTGAGTATGAAACCAGAGCTATCCTGCTCCAAGGACCATTGCTGGCATCCTGCACTTCCACTGCCATGACAGCAAATGTGTGTGGGTTGTTTTTCCAGCTTCTGCATAAACTGGCATCAACTGAGCCTGGTGGAAGGTGTCTAAGGCTTTCTTCAAGGTGAGCCCTGGGTGTGAACACACCCAGTTCTGCATGGACTGATCCAGCCTGTCTAGGAACTGCTTCAGGAGGACCTTATTGGCTACCTCACGGCCTGGCTTTACCTTGGGCTGTAGCCATTTCCAACTAGCATCTTTTAGCCAATGAAAAAGGATTTGTGGGGTTTCTGTGGCTTGAAGTCTACTCCTTTGGAACTGCTACCAGTAAGACTCCTTTGTATAATCCGTTCTTTCTAGGATGGCAATTTTAACATCAGAATAGCTAGATCGCCCATCAGGATTGGCAGCTTGAAAGGCCGATTGACTCTTGCTGGTAAGTAGATTTGCCAGGTACATGGTTCAGGTGACTTTTGGCCAGCCAGTCATGCAGGTGGTTCTTTCAAAATTTCTGAAGAATACATCCAGCAGTTTTTTCTTTTTCTGAGGATAAAGGAAATGTTGTCTGGGTATTCCAGAACAAGTCAAAGCCCTGTAAAGAAACTTTTATGCTACTGGAGCCAGTAAGGTAACATGGTGCGAGTAATACAGGTCCTTACTGAAAGGTAGCAGCAACTCCAGAGATGGATTTAAACCCTACTTAGTTTGACCAGTATCTAGGTGTACTGAACCAGCAACAAACCACACTAATACAAATGGCCCCAGGTAATGCAAGACTCAATGACACAGACAAGCCCCTTGTCTCTTGTTTCATTTAAGATAAAGGCAGGGGAAGACATATGTATGTATATATATATATATATATATATATATATATATATATATACATACATATGTCTTCCCCTGCCTTTATATATATATATATATATATATATATATATATTACTCTCTCTCTCTCTCTCTATATATATATATATATCATTCTTAACCTGCTATGAATCAAACTCTTTGCTGCTGCAGCAGCCTGGCCTCAGGAAAAGGAAAGAAAAGATTTCCACCTCTTTTTTTTGACATGGCTCTCTGCCTGTGCCAACCTTAGTGCAATAATCCCCAAATTGACACCATATGTGGCACCTTAAGCAGTCCGTGGCTGGCCAGAGAATAGATTCAAGCTAGACTCTGTCACATCTTTCATAAACTTGTAATAATTACAAGAAAACAAACAGAAGCAGCTCTGCTCACCTTAGCAGTTGTCAAAATCACAGCAATGCAGTTCACAGCTCATCAGTACTGGCCTTCCCAGGACTCCTTCTCTTCCCTGAGGTCTGTTTAGTTATTCACCTTCCCTAGGGAAGCACCCTGCTGTTATAGGGTTTAAGGTGGACCAGGCCAGATTTCTGAAGTCAGTCCTTAAAGTGTTCACCTATCTTATCCTTTATACCCCTTCACAACCTGTTTGCAAGTGATTAGCCAGGGCTTGATACACATAGCACATTTGGAATATTTCTTGTCAACTAAGCAGAGAACAGAAGAGGTGAAGACTAGAGGTAGGTGAAGACAAGATAATCTCATCCCGGTTTGGAAGATAGGAAAATCACAATAGAGGAGAGGAAAAAGCTATTCTACAGCCTATAAATAAACATTTGATTTTCTTAATAGAATAGCTTTCATTTCAATGTTTTTCTTCCCCTTGTCAGTTTTTTTTCACCAGACACAATGATATTGGATGCTCAAAGTCTAGATTAGAAAAGATAGGCATAAGGGCATTGTTACACGTAAGGCATAGTAACAGCCAATAATTGTTGAAGCATTTTTTCATCCATTTCATCCATGATGGGATTTTAAGTTTTATCATCACAGTAGTCTGATCCAGCATGGCAATTTCTTATGTTCTTATGTTCATCTGTTTAACATCGAACTTTGCAGTTCTTAATTATGCTCTTGCCTATTTTCTTCATTTAGATCTCCTTTCCATTTTTGGAACAATGACCTTTTGGCTTTTTCTGCGTCTTTGACCTTTCCGATAAACCGTGCTGGCAGTCACTTATCTTCCTTCAGCCTTTTAATATAATGGAAGCAAGTGTAGCTTGCTTAATATAATGGAAGCAAGTGTAGCTTGCTTATCGCAGCGGTTACTGCCCCTACTACCCCTAACTAATCAAGCTAGATATTTCACTTGCATGCAGCTCCATCACTGCTCTCTACATTAATGGTGGGGGTGGAAGGGGAATAGAACAAGGAGCTAAGAGTAACAGATAAGAATGAGAGAAAAAATGTGTGAGGCTTGCTGGGCAGACTGGATGGGCCATTCGGTCTTCTTCTGCCGTCATTTCTATGTTTCTATGTTTCTATGAATACATTTTATCGGAGCTTTCAAAACTGTATTTTTTAAAATGTCCATGCTCATGCTTTTAACCTATGCAACCGCTCCTTTTAGCTTTTTCTAATTTCTTCATTCTTTCATAGTCTCTCTCTTTATTATATGCTATTGATATAGTTTTTCTTCTCTTCAGATATTGTCAAATTTGATTGCATTATGATCATTATTGCTTAGCAGTGCCACCACAGTAGCACCTTGCACTAGGGCATGCATTCCACTGAGGACTAGATCTAAAGTAGCTGCCCTATCATCAGTTCTAGGTGCAGTTGCTCCATGGCAACTAAAAACTTAACCTTTCTAGCATGTCCCAATGAGACATTGACCCAATAAATACTAGGAAACTGAAAAATCCTATTTTTATTAGTATGTTGACATTTTTATTTGCCTTTTTAATTTCAGCTAGCATTTCACAGTCTTTCTTCATCTTGGCCAGAAAGATAATAGCATGTACTTACTGCTATACTCCTACCTCAAATAATTTCTATCCATAAAAAATTCCACAGTGCATTTTATTTTCTGCAGGATTTTTATCATACTTGACTTTATGCCATCCTTGACACAGTACCACCCATGTGCCTGTTCGACCTGCCCTGTCACATCAATCTAATTTATAACCTGGTATTACAGGGTGAGGCCATATATATATATATATTTATTTATTTATTTATTTATTAACTTTTATTTACCGACATTCGTGAAACACATCATACCAGTTTACAAAGAACTCAGGCGGAAAATACAATAAAACAATATAACAATATAACAATATAACATTAATAACAGAATCAAAATTCAGAGTACAAAATGAACCAAAAAAGGAGCAATAACAAAAGAGGAATAATAGAAGAGGGGAAGGAGGGAGGATGGGGAGGTAGGGGAGGGCGGGTCAAGGGGAGGGAGGGAGGGTAGGAGTAGGGGGAATGGGAGGGGGATGGGGTGCGAGAGGGGAAAAGGCATATCTAGATGAAGTATAACATAAAAGCCAAAAGATAACATAGATTAGAGGGAGACTATGTACAGTAGAAAAATGTACAGGTACTATTAACTAAAGTAGTACTACGGTGGAGTTGGAAAACCGGCCATGTTAGTTGGGCGACGGTGTTCACTAGGATATAGATTATTTAACGGGAAGCTGGGGGTGAAAAGGGAGGGAGGAGTACCGGGGGAGAAGGTGGAGAGAAGGTGGATATATGCATGCATATATATGCATGCATATATGCATGCATGGCATGGTATAAAGTAGGCTGTACGCACATACATGAGCACACAATTTTATATGGATGTGCGCATGTGCAAGTAAATGCCGCCTGTACTGCATAAGCAAGAGAGCTTTAGTAGACACACGCAATGATGCAATTGCCAGTTCCACAGTTTATTCCCAGTTTGCCCAGGTAAAGGAAAGATCTTCCTAACCCCCCTAGTTAATTAGCCTCCTTTTTACCCTGTTAGCCCCTACCCATAAAAACCCGCTGACTAGCCTATTTTTTTTTGTTCATGGACTTATACATATCCATAGCAGAAGTAAAGTTACGTGGTAGGTGACTCCGGCATGCGCTTGTGTGCGTAAATACTGACACACAGATTTTATTGAGAACTCAAGGAATGCTCATGCCCCGCCCCACCCATTTTTTGCCAAAACATTTTTGAACATGTACCGGGATATCTGTGTGTACTCACACACTGTTTAAAAGCTGCACGGCACACATCGGCCCAACTGCTGAGTATATCTCCTGGCTTTGGAGCTCATAGAGCATTTAAAATTCTCCCCTAACTGTTCAATTTTAATATTCAGACTTCTTGCATTCCCATAAAGGAATTTTAACGTATGTTTTTTATTTGTACTTTTTTTCAATTTGTATTCACAATTTGCTTATTGGAAATGTTACATTCAGCATATAGCCATTCAAATCTATGTGCTTTTTAAGATACATTTTAATACCCGTGTGCAAGTGTCCATGGGCGCGCGGTTCCCGGCATGTGCATATGGATGCACAGATTTTATATCGGCACACGCATGTGCGTGCCAGTACCAAATTGTGTGCGTAATAGGGGGATTTTATAATATGTGCACGGCAACATGATAGGCCCTATTTCCAGGTCCCTAAACTTCCTAAACCTCCTACCTACCCTACCTGCCTTTCCCCCTACTAACTCTGACCCTTAACCCCCCCCCCCCCCCAACTAAGCTACATTTTTTTGATTCACAGCTTAGCTGCTCTGCCGTGCAGCAGCAGGTTTGCGCATGTCAGTCCAATCCCGGTGCCACTTCAGTGGGACAACGCCTAAAGGCACTGTCCTAGCTTTCACATACCCCGCCCATGACCAGGTCAGACCCTGCCCCCGATCCGCCCCTTTTTTGCTGTTCCTTGGGGCATACCAGGAGATACACACATGGTCGTGGGCCTTTGAAAATGCCTGTGGTGCACATTCAGCCTGCTACGCACGTATCTCTCGGTATAGGCACACATAGGCCTTTTAAAATCGGGCCATTTATGTACATCTATCTGGGATACTCAACCTTAATCACAATCTCTCTACTGGAATTTTTTTTTTAATGTTAATTATTTTTTATTCAGTTTTTCAACGACCAATCACAAAGTTGACATATGATACATAATGTGTTCTGTTACATATCATACAGTTGTAGATTTCAAATAACTTTTTAGTCCAATCAGCAATCTTCCCCAAACAACCGATCCTTCCCTTTCCCTCTCAACCGTTTAGATATTTGATGGTCTTATAGTCATCCTCTTAAGTTTTTATTCTCTGTTGGTACCTCAAGGTAGGCCCTCTACTGGGATATTCCTGTTTTGCAAATGTCTTTGGAAAATACCTTTCTCTGAACCATGTGCATTTTAGTGACTTGGATTTAACCCATGATCATTTAAAACTGATATATCTCTTTTTTCAATATTAGCACCAGCAACCAGGTTCAACCCTTTCCTCAGAAAGTTCCACAGTTCATAAAAAATTGAATACCCTCTTCACTATACCATTTTCTTATTTTCATATTCAGACCCAGGAGCTCAGCCTGCCTCTGGGGTTCTGTGCATTGAATCAGAAACATTTCTAAGAATGAAAACCTGAAGGTTCTGTATTATAATTTCCTACCTAAAAGCCTACATTTAGTCTCCATAAACTGCTTACTGAACTTTCTTATATCTTTGATACTCATATGTACCACAACATCCAGCTCCTCTCCAATACTCTCTAAAATCTTATTTAGATGATGCTTGAGGTCTGCTACCTTTTTACTAGGCAGGCAGGTTCACAAGAGATCCTCAAACCCATCAGCCTCTCAGCTATCTCTACATTTTTAATGACCGCATCTCCAGTTAAAATGGCCATCCTAACTCTTCTTTCCTGGGCATATGTTACTGGAGACACATCTTCTGTGTGAAAAATATGGTATCACCTGGGGACAGGACCTAGCTACAGGATTGCCTCCTTCCACATCAAGGGATGGTCTCCTTCCAGGTGGCCTTAATACTCCAAAGCAGCACAAGGTCTCCTAGACTGGAGTCAGGACCACTCTGCTATGTCCCTGAAGGTTTCCCCTATAAACTTCTCTCTGCCTCAGTTCATCCAGGTGTGCCACTCTGGCCTCCAGAGACAGAACTGTTTATGCAAGAACCAGGAGCTCTTTGCACCTGATTCATACATACGACTTTAACCAACTGGTATATAATCATACATGTTCCACTTTACCACTTGGTGCAAGGGCTGCACTTGTGTCTGCATTTTAATTTTTGTTGATTTGTTAAAGTAGATATGTCTAAATCTAAGGGTTTTTAAATTTCATGTTAAGTACCTTTATAAATCTAAGGTTTTTAAATTTGGGTTTTAAAATGTATTTATTAGGTGTCTTTTTTAACTTAGGTTTTTAATTTTAATTAGATGTCTAAAAGTAGTTTGTGGATGACCAGTAATAGGACTTGAATTAATCAATCATTAAAATTAGGGTTAATTATATATTATTCTAAATCACTAATTGACTCTTATTTTGAAGATTTTCCTCCTAATAGTGGTAATTATCTATATAGAAAAAAATATGACTGGGGTGGATAAAAGATGTGGGGGAAGAAAGGAGGTAAGAAATGAAATATGTGACTACTTACTCATGAACCAGTAGTCTCACATTTTAGGGATGTACATTTGTTTAAAATGAATGTGACATCTGAAATGAATGGGTCCATTTAGTTTCTTATCATGGGATCCCTGAAAAGAATGGGGACCATCCCACAAGTGAACATATTCTAATTGTTTTAGTATATCACGGTGATCCAGCCTATCACTGTTATCAGAACACAGTGATGCTGAAAATTAAGATTGAGCATGAGATGTACACAGTGCATTTCCTCTGTAAACATTGTCTTGGGAAGATCCTGTTACCTGCCATACCCCTAATACCAACATAGGGAACATACTACCACTTGCCTATCTGCCATATTCCTAATACCATCATAGGGGACTTGCTGCCTCATGACTACCTGCTAGGCCCCATATTCCAAACAAAATGGGGAAACATAGTAAACCTCAAAAACATTTGGTCATCAGCAGAAAAGACAATTGGGAAACCACAATTATTTGTGGTTTGAATTTTGAATCAGGACTGTTGATCATATGATTTTTAACATGCATTTCAACAAAAAATCTTAAAAAATTATATGCACTGAATTTTCCTAGGTGAATCATTGAACAAAGCGGGTGATCCATGCTTGGATTTGCAGGATACACTGACAAGCTTGCTGACAACCTTGCAGTAATTGTGATATCCCAAATGTCATTTTTGTTGTTGACCTAATGCTTTTGATGTTCACTGTGTTTCCCTTTGGTATATAACCTCATCAGATCAACCTATAGAGTTATGGTCAAGTTTTAGTAATACCTCTGTCCTGGAGGTCACTTAGATTACAGATAAAATGAACCCCTCCTTTTGTCCTTTAAATATATGCAGTGTTCCCAAATTGACATTAGCCAAAGTTCTAATTGCCCCATCCTTAGCCAATATTGTGAATCTGTCACTTTCAGAAGAAGTGATCTCCACCAGTGCTATATTTTCTGTGATCCAGCCCTTGATGAAAACATTTGGATTGGATTCTTCTGTTCCTGCCAATTTTAGACCTATTTCCTCCTTGCCTTTCATATCTAAACTTCTTGAAGCTGTGGTCCTCAAACAGTTGTCTGTGTTTACTGAGGATCATCAGATCCTAAGTAATACCAGTGTTGGTTTAGAAAATATTAGTACTGGTGTTCTGATAATCTCACTGCTGGAACAATTTAAAGCGTTGTTTAGATAGTATTTACATGCTTGTAACATTGGACATTTCATCTGCCTTCAACACTATTGATCAATGACTATGAGATTCTATTGTACCATTTGAGGGAAATGTGGCATTGCTGGCCAAGTATTAGACTGGTTCACTTCTTATCTGTCCAATTGATTTTCTCAAGTTATAGTGGGTGGCAACAGTTTTCCCTGGTATGCTAACTCCACTGGTGTGCCCCAAGGTTCAGCTTTCTCGTCACTACTGTTTAACATCTACTTGGTACTCATCTGCCAAATTTCCACCAACTTTTGTGAAGGGTATAGAATTTATTCAGATGACATTCAGTTTTTTTTATTAAAATTAACTCTACTTGGTCTGATATAGTTATTTCAGTTGGCATCTGCCTGTCAGCCATCAAACAATGGCTGCATCATAAAAAATGAGCACTTAACATAATGAAGACTAAATTTATGGTGTTCCAGCACTCTAATAGCTTGACTATTCCCTCTTTTGTGGAGCTGGACAACCATAAATTCCCCATTTTGCCACATGTAATAAATCTAGGGGTATGAATAGACCATAAGCTATCTTTTAATCATCTTATTAAAACAGTAGTTAAGAGTGGCTTTTTTAAACTTAGAGTTTTATGTGGTTAAATAACTTAATTGAACCAGTTTATTTTAGACTTGTGGTTCAAGCATCAGTTTTACCTACCTTGGACTATTGCAATTCCATTTATCTAGGGCTGTCTGACTCTACATTAAAGCCCGTTCAATTACTTTTAAACTGTACTGCTCATTTTATCAGTGGCAAAAAACACACTGATCACATAATACCAATGTTTCATCAGTTTCAGTGGTTGCTAGTTTGTTTTAAAGTTCAGTCAGAAAAACTTCTTCTAACACACAAGCTTCTTGGTTCATCCTCATTACCACGGATGAACTTCTTGCTATAGATATACCAGCCCACTAGGAATTTAAGATTATAGGAAAGGGGACTCCTTGAAGTGCCTACAATAAGATTGGCATTGCTATTGGCAACAAGAGACTGTGCTTTTTTGGTCACTACACCTGCTTTGTGGAACACTATGCCTGCTGCATTGAGACAAATTGAATGCACTAAATCTTTTAAATTGATGTTAAAGTCATTTCTGATGGGGCTAACTTTTACTTAATGTTCAGTTTGGACCTCTGCTTAAAGCTCAGCTGTTGAAGATGTTTTCTGTCTTTGTTATTTATTTATTTATTTATTTATTTATTTATTTAGATGGTTTTATATACCGACAACCGTTCGCACATCGTGTCGGTTTACAAGTAATTTACAACTAATGTATATATAGGCATGGCCTTTACAAAGAACAGTGAAACAGTAAAAGCAGTAACGGATAAATAATAACTAGATAAAACTAGAGGAGGGGGGATTAACTGGGGGTGACAGGGGAGGGGCAGGGAAAGGGTAAACTGTGACAACAGGGGGGGGCAGGGGAGGGGTAAACTGGGGCACTGGGGGGCAGGGAAGGGGCAAACTGTGAAAACAGGGGGGAAAGATTAAGCACTGGGTTTGGCGAAAAACATTTGTTATGTACAGGTTATATACATGGTAATAGAACCCTGTATATGACACTCGTGGAGGTGAGGTCAAATACATGGTTAAATAATATTCTTTATGTACAAATTAAAGTGGAGAGAGGAGGGCTAGAGGGGGCACGTGTTAGAACTGGGTCCTGAAGGGGGAGGGTTAGTAATTGATGATGATGGGGGGTAGGCTTGGAGGAAGAGCCAGGTTTTGAGTTTCTTTTTGAAGTTAGGTGTGGAGGTTTCGGTACGTAGGTCAAGGGGCATAGAGTTCCAAAGGGTGGGGCCTGCGAGAGAAAGAGCTCGGTTGGTGGTGGAAATGAGTCTAGTGGATTTTATGGAGGGAGAAATAAGAGTTCCACGGAGTGAGGAACGGGTAGGTCTTGTGGAGGTACGGGGGAGAAAGGGTGGGTTAAGCCAGTTGTAGTGTTCATTTGTGATGCTTTTATGAATGAGGGTGAGGGTTTTGTATATAATTCGTGAGTGGATGGGAAGCCAATGGAGGTCAATGAGGGTGGGAGTGATATGATCTTTCTTGTTTACATTAGTGAGGATGCGTGCAGTGGCGTTCTGAAGGAGTTGTAAAGGTTTGATGTGGGTAGCGGGGAGGCCAAGGAGGAGGGCGTTGCAGTAATCAATCTTTGAAAAAATTATAGATTGGAGTACAGTACGGAAATCAGAGAAATGGAGAAGGGGTTTGAGTTTTTTGAGGGTTTGTAATTTGAAATAACAGCTACTGAGAATCGATTTGATGTATGGTTTGAAGGTGAGTTGATTATCGAGTATAACACCCAGGTTTCGTGTGTTGGAGGTAAACGTGGCAGACGAGTCGGTAGGGGGTATGGGTGTTGGTGAATGTTTAGGAGAGATGAGGAGGAGTTCAGTTTTTTGGGGATTGAGGGATAAGTGCATATCAGTGAGGAGCTGGTTGATGAAGGAAAGAATGGTATCCCAGTTTTGGAGTGCGGAAAGAAAGGAATTTGTGAAAGGGATGAGGATTTGCACATCATCTGCATAGATGAAGTGTGTAACCCCAAGGTTGGAGAGGAGATTGGTGAGAGGGAGCATATAAATGTTGAATAGGGTTGAAGAGAGGGAGGATCCTTGTGGGACACCACAGTCAAGATTAACAGGTGAAGATACGAAGTTGTCAGTGAGGACTGTATAGCTACGGTTTTGGAAGTAAGATTTAATCCATAAGAGAGCAGTACCAGAGATTCATATGCTGATGAGGGTGTTGATAAGGATGTTATGATTGACGGTGTCAAAAGCGGCAGAAATATCAAGCATAGCAATGAGGTAGGAGTTACCAGCATCCATTCCTTTGATGATGGTGTCTGTTAGGGAAAGGAGAAGGGTTTCCGTACTGAGATGTTTTCGGAAACCAAATTGTGTTGGTTGGAGTATGTTGGATTGTTCAAGGTGATCAGAGAGGCGGGAGTTTACTAGTTTCTCAAGGACTTTAGAAAGGAAGGGGAGGTTGGAGATGGGATGGAGGTTGAATAGGTTGGAGGGATCAAGAGAGGGTTTTTTTAGAATGGGCTTGACTACCGCTTGTTTTAGGGAGTTGGGGACCATACCTTGTTCAAGGGAGCAGTTCACAATTTTGGAGAGTGAGGTGGCAATGGTTTTAGGAATGGCGAGTAGAAGTTTAGTGGGAATGGTTTCCGAGGGATGGGAAGAGGGTCTCATCTTTTTTAAAATGTTCTCTATTTCTAGAGTTGAGGCAGGTTCAAGTGAAGAGAGGGTAGAAGGTGTGTGTGGGGTGAGGAGGGTTATGTTGTTGGTATTGGAGGTGAATTTAGTGGTGATGTTGGAGATTTTATTCTTAAAGAAAAGAGCAATTTCATTGCATCGAAACTGTGTGGAGGGAACCTGAGGTAATGACATATTGGGTTTGGTATGAGTCATTGTTAGTGCTATGTTATGTATTTTATGTATGTTTTATTTTGTAAATTGCTCAGAGCATGTGTACAAGCATTTAATACATTTTAATAAATACAAATATATATTTGATAATTTTGGGATACACTTGGGGTTTTTTTTTCTGCTCCTTATTCCACTATATGGAACTTACTGCCTCAGGCCTAATACCAATATAGGGGACTTGCTGCCACATCCCCATCTGCCAATACCCTAATACCATCATAGGGAACTTGCAGCCACAAGCCTACTGCCATGCCTCTTATTCCTCCATAGGACACTTGATTTTAGATGTCTACATGCCATGCCATGCCCCTAATTCTACCACAGGAGGCTTGCTGTGACATGACTACCTGCTATGTACTTTATTCCACCATAGAAGACTTGCTACCTCATGCCTGCCTGCCATACCCCTAATACCACTGTAGGTGGCTTGTTGCCACACGCCTTCCTGCCATATCCCAGAAAATCAAGAAATAGAAGATCTTATGTTCAACTCCAGAATATGGGAAATGTCCACAAAACTCCTCCGTTAGAAGGAAGACATACAGGTACAAGAGAAAAGAATTTGAGGAGAAATGATTTTGATATTCAGTATGTGGTAAAAGTTTCAGTAGGGAGATAACTCATACAAAACCAGAAAATCAAGAAATAGACCAGCCTGAGTTCAACTACAGAATATGGTAAAAGCTTTCATAACAAAGGAAACCTCACATCTTATCAGAAAAACAAAACTGATTTTAAATGAAACCAATTGCATATTCTGAATTTGATAAAAGTTTCATTAAAAATTCCATTTCTAAAAACCCCTAAAAACATATAATTCTATCCAGTAGCAAGAATAAGCTCAATAGGGAATGTAATAAAAATGTAACGCATAAAAATGATATGTATTATAATTCATTTTCCTGTAGTAAAACTGTCTCTCATGACACTCTGCCTTGCCGCTATACCCCTCATGCTATACCTTGGGTGTCTAAGACTCTCAGACTTGCCGCAATACCCAGAATTTATACCTTGGGGTTCTTACTGTCACTCTACCTTGCTGCCATACTCTAAACCTTACTTCTTGAAGTGTTCCTAACATTCTGGTGGGCTGCTGTACACATCTCATGTTGCTTTGCTTTGTTGGTGCCACACTTTGTACTGCTTGGTCCATTTATCAGTGCCTTGGGGGTTTTCCTGCCCACCTTTTCTGCTTCATTCCTCCTTCATGGTGCCTTAGAATGCTGAAATCAATGTTGGTGCCATTTTGCCTTTTGTGCTGCTATCACGGGTTCAGGCCACTATTTTTATTGCCCTCATTTGAAGCCTGAAGTGTTCTTCCTAGCCTAACTTCCTTTTTTGTTTGTTATACTGGGGTGTTTTGTCCCCAGAACAAAAATGTGACAAATTCAAAAGATGTATGCTTCTCCTATCACAGCACCTATTTTATAGTTCTCCTTTTTCTTCTATCCCTCCACAATATTGGTTTCCCACCCTGTTCATTTGTTGATTATACTGGAGTGGTTTGTCCTCAGTCAGAAGGAAGAAATACATGCATAAAGGAGAATATGCAGATGAGAAACCACATAGATGTTCAGAATGTAGCAAAAGTTTCATTAGAGAGAGAAACAATTCATGCCAATCCAGAAAACCATGAAATAAAATAGCCCAAGTTCAGCTACAGAATATGGGAAAAATCTTTCATATTAAAGCAAACCTCACAACTTACTAGGAAAACTACACTGAATAGAAACTATTTACATGTTTTGAATGTGATAAAAGTTTCACTTGGAGAACCCATTTCACAAAAAAATCATAATTTTACCCAGCAACAAGATCAAGCTCAAGTAGGGCATGAAATAAAAGCTCATATCATAACAATTATACTGAAATCAATTGTTTGTCATCATTTGCAAACTGCTTTGTGTGAGAAAGAAGACATATAAGTAAATTATTTAGATCAAGTTTTTGTCATCTGTAAGCAGGACAAATATTAAGTAAATTTTAGAGGGAGCTTGACTGGTAAGATCTTATTATATCTTTGTGACAATTATTTCTAGTTAGTCTAGTTTAATTTTATACCCTAAACAACAAGACTCTGCAGGGAGCCATACTAAACTATACACCTTATAGATTCATAAACACATATTATAGTCTAAAAAGATAAACCACTCTGACCTTCAAAGCACCAAGTGAACAAGCAAACAGGACTTCAAAAGGGATTCTGAGCATGGAGGTGAAAGACTATCAACTTTTTGGATTTTCAGATTAGTTGAGATCTTTATGGCAATAGAAATTTAGAAACAAGAGTGAAAGTAATTCCTTTTTTCATTTTGATAGTTCATGTCCTATGTCTTTAAAAGAAAATCTTCACTTATCTCAATTTTTAAGATTTCATAGGATTTGTTCGAATATTACAGATTATAAGGCCAATTCTAAGGGAGAGATTTTGTAACCTAAGCGCGGGCATAGATTTGTGCGTGCAACCTGGCGCGCGCAAGGGGGGTGCACCTTGTGCGCACCAAGCCCTAGGGGAGCCCTGATGGCTTTCCCCGTTCCCTCCGAGGCCGAAATCGGAGCGGCCTCAGAGGGAACCTTTCTTTCACCCCCTCGCATCTTCCCCTCCCTTCCCCTATCTAACCCAGCCCCCAGCCCTACCTAAATCCCCCCCACCTTTATTATTTAAGTTGTGCCTGCCTCCAGGTAGGCGTAGGTTGCGTGCGCTGGCCGAGTGCCGGCACGTGATTCCCTGGCCTAGCAGGCCTTTGGAGGCCTCTGGCCATGCCCCTACCCCACCCCAGACTGCCTATGCCCCTCCCCTTTTTTCAATCCCCGGGACATACGCGCATCCTGGAGCTTGCACGCGTTGCCACTAAATGTTTATCTTTAAATTTGGTCAAACATGGTTATCTGTATTGGTGTATCTGTAATGCTTATAAAGAGACGTTTATATTTACAGAATTCTTAATTATTACATAATAAAATGTCTGATTGATCAACAGCTAATGTGGTTACTACTAGTATATTTAAGTATACACATTTGTCTTCTAATATCACTAGGATAATGAAAAACAAAACATTTGGATATTCTACAATTGCATCCTTATTTCATTTCAACATATTTAAGGATTGCATGTAGTAGAGGAAAAGAATTGATAGAATAGTTAAGTCCTTCTCATTTACAAATGCAACCAAAGATTCTTGGGCTTGAGCAAAGTATGGCTAGGGTCATTTTAAATGTGGATAAACTAAAGCAGTGGTTCTCAACCTTTTCCCCATCATGACACACCTGACAGACAATGTTCACATGTGTGACATTCTGCTCATTACAATCCAAGGCAGAAATAAAAAAATAAAGCCCCATTTTACTTTTATTCTTAAGAATGACACAAGGAAAAGATGAGTACTCTCTCTGAACTGAAATTACATCAATAGTAATTCTCCCATACCAGAAACACCAACTTCCAGCACTCAAACAGTAACCATCTTACCTAAGAAAAGGCAACACTTAAAATATTACATCAGGCCTTAAAACTCAAATACTCCTCTTGTTAGGAAAAGAGAACAAACCAGGCTGCTATAGAGTCCTACACAGAAACTACATGCCAGCAGAATCCCTCATCTCATTCGCATGTGCAGACCTTCCCCTAACAAAGAATAAAGAGGCCATAAAGAATAAATAGAAACATGCAGACAAAAACTGAACTGGAAACCACAACATGCCAGAGACTCTGTATGCAGTGCAACAAAGCAAAAAGAGAATATATCACCAGTCCTCATCAAATAAATCAAGAAATATAAAATCAATATTTCAAAATGAATGAATATACAATAATTAAAAACTCATATAACAAAATTGTAGACAACAATAAAATATTTCAAAACAGGAGACCCAAAGACCCAATAATTAAAAATAATAAGTATAGAAAATGCTCTGCTCTCCATACCTGGGAACATTGGATTTCCAGGTGCCCTAAGATTGTTGTGAATTAGCAGGAGGAGGGGAGGGGAGGAGTATTTGCTTGCACCTTTCTCCACTCTCTCAGTCACACACAAGCTCTCTCTCTTGCACAGGCTCTCAATTTCATACAGATACACATGCTCTCTCTCTCGTATATACACAGAGTTTTAATCATACATACACATGCTCTCTCTCACACACGCAGGTTCTCAATCACACATTGCCAGTTACTCTATATTTCTATGCCTCTCTATGCGTTCACACGGCCCATACCTTATTACTTCCCTGTTTAATGTATTTTCCAAGCTACTGTTATAATGTAAACCGATGTGATGTACACACTAACACCGGTATATAAAAAAATTTAAATAAATAAATAAATGCTGTCTCTAACACACACACAGGGTTGCAAACACACATGCTCACTCACTCACTCACTCTCTCTCTCTCCACCCCCATCCTCACCGAAGAACTACTAGTGGCAGCAGCAGCCTCCTCCTCTTGTAGCCCTTGCGGACTCGATAAAGGAGTCCCATTAGCTGCGGGGACTGACATTGCTCCTTTTTTTGTTCCGGGCCATACTGCTCTTCTCCTTCAGGCTGATGCTGCATGCACTTGTATCTCAGCTCTTCTTCCCATGTGCATGGTTGCTGCACACCACTTACTCTTCTAGGCTGTGAGGGACGAGAAGAAGAGAGCATGCTGCCAGTGCAACTGAGTGCTTCTTCCAGCTCTCCCACAGTGTTCTGCCCAGCTATCAGCATTTAAAGTCAAGGCGGAGGAATAGTTCTTATCTCGCTGGGGCAGGGGGAGCAGCTGGGCCAGTGGGGGCCTGGGAGTTGTGGCGACACACCTACAAATGATTGGCGACACACCGGTGTGTCGTGACACACCAGTTGAGAACCACTGATCTAAAGCATGTGAGTTGACTTTAAAATTGAGGGAATTTGTTCATCCAGTTTGAAAACAAGAATATATTCATTAAAACAGTTGACAACGTGTGCATCATTGTTTGTATTATGTATTATGATTTGCCCATGCAATAAATTGTATGTGGATAAAACAAAGAGAATGCTTAGAATTTGAATATATGGGGGCATTCCAAGATGGCGTCATGAGGAGAGAATATGGAATGTAGTAGCTCTAGTATTGCTCATTTTTGTGACTATTTCCTAAATGCCTCACACAAAGAGAAAAGAATGGGTTAGAAAATGAGCCTCAGCCTCTCTAATTCCTGCACTTGTTCAGACGAGCATAGCTGGCTTCTACCCACCTGCAGATGTGAATGCTCCAGAGGTCCCCATGAGAACAGAAGGAGGAGAGAAGACCCCCCCCCCCCATTCATGGGAGAGACATAGTTGAGTCTTGGAACTCCGACGATGCCCTCTCCACCACTGCGCGGCATGACTGCGGGCCCGGCCATGCCCCAGAGACGGAAGGCATCCTTAGGGGTGATTGTCTCTGAGGAGAGCCCAGCATGGGCTAAAGCAGCATTTGTCACAAAGGGTGGAGTATTATCTTCGACTCTGTGGCTGGAAAGGCTGACTCTTGATTGTATGCGAGAGGGTGGTGACGTTTGGGCCACAGTGGAATGGAGTAAGATGGAGCAAATGGCTTAGATCCAAGATGGACATATTCCTCAAATATCTCAATCGGTAACTCTTACTTCTCAATCACTATTGGTGAAACCAAGTGTAGTGACTTTAAATTCATTATTTATTTTATTTATTTATAATTTTTCTATACCGGTATTCGTGATTAAAAATCACATCATGCCGGTTTACATATAACAGGGGATGTGAAAACAGAAATGGAACATTAACAAGTGCAAAGAGTTCGTAAAGATACATTACAACAAGGTTCATATAAATGGGTAGAGAATTTAGAGTAAGATAACCGAGCAGTTAATATTAACTATTTACATTATATTGTGAAGTCTCTTATAAGATGTTGCTGTCATTCAATTGGGGTCAGGGAAGGCTTGCTTAAATAGCCAGGTCTTGAGCCTTTTTCTGAAAGTAGGTAGGCATGGTTCTTGTCTCAGATCCGGGGGAATAGAATTCCATAGTGAAGGTCCGGCTGTGGAGAAGGCTCGGTCTCTGAAAGTTAAATGGTGAGTGGTTTTGGTTTGAGGAATGAGGAGTGATCCTCTGTAGGCTTCTCTGATGGGTCTAGTGGATGTGTGTCGTCTAAGTGGGATTTGTAGATCAAGCATAGCATATTGATGGATAGCTTTATAGATGATCGTGATAGATTTGTGGATAATTCTAAAGTGTATTGGCAGCCAGTGTAAGTTCTTAAGAGTGGGAGAGATGTGATCTCTTCTCCTGGTGTTAGTCAGAATTCTCGCAGCAGAGTTCTGGAACATCTGAAGGGGTTTAATGGATGCGGAAGGGAGACCAAGTAAGATAGAATTACAATAGTCTATCTTAGAAAAGATAACTGCTTGAAGGACCGTTCTGAAGTCTCGCATGTGAAGGAGGGGTTTGATTCTTTTCAGAACCTGTAGTTTATAGAAGCCATCTTTTGTAGTTTGTTTGATGAAGGATTTTAAGTTAAGACGGTTGTCGATAATTATTCTTAAGTCCCTTGTTTGAGTAGTAAGATGGTTGGTTGGAAGACATGGAGCGGGGTTACTATTGTCTGGTGAGATGATAAAAAGTTCCGTCTTAACCGTATTTAATATCAAATTTAGACTAGTGAGAAGGAGATTGATTTCTTGAAGGCAGATTTCCCAAAATTCAAGAGTTTTGGTGATGGTTTCTTTGATGGGGATCAAGATCTGCACATCGTCGGTGTATAGGAAGTGAGTTAGTTTCAAGTGGGTTAGCAGTTGGCAAAGCGGAAGAAGGTATATATTAAAGAGCGTAGGGGAAAGGGAGGAGCCCTGAGGAACTCCTAAAGATGAAGTATAGCGGGAGGATTCTTTATTATGGATTTTTACCTTATAGCATCTATTGCTGAGGAATGTATTGAACCCATGATAGTGCAGTTCCTGTAATTCCTATGTTTGCCAGTTGATTGAGGAGGATGGAGTGGTTAACGGTATCAAATGCGGCCGAAAGATCTAAGAGAATAAGTAGAAAGGATTGGCCTTTGTCAAGACCCATGATGATATGGTCTGTCAGAGATATGAGTAGAGTTTCCGTGCTTAAAGCTTTGCGGAATCCATATTGGGAGGGGTACAGTATTTTGTGATCTTCAATGTAGTTGGAGAGTTGAGTGTTGACCAGATTTTCCATGATCTTGGCAATAAATGGAAGATTGGAAATCGGGCGGAAGTTGTTGGGGTCTTTGGGTCTAGATTAGGTTTCTTTAAGAGTGGTTTTAGAGAAGCTAGTTTAAGGTCATCTGGAAATAGTCCCCGGGATAAAGAGCAGTTGATATCTGCCAGTGTTTTGGAAATTGTTTCCGGTATTAGAAGGAGGAGCTTTGTAGGTATTTGGTCGAAGGGGTGGGAGGAAGGTTTCATTTTCTTAAGTAACAGAAGGATCTCAGAGGCTGTGATGGGTTCGAATGATTCAAAGGAGGTTCCTTTGTTTAGTATCTGCAGATCATTAGTGAGAGAAGAGTTACTGGGGGTCAATCGCTTTAGCAGGTTAGATATTTTGTCTTGGAAGAAAGTAGCCAATTCCTCAGCTTTGGATTGAGCTAGGTCTAAGGGAATATCTGGAGTGTTGATGTGAGTCAGGTTAGAATTGTAAGCGAAAAGAGCTTTTGCGTCAAATACAAGGTCATGGATCTTGCTAGCATAGTAATCCCTTTTAGATCTTAGGGTGGAGTTCCTGTATTGATGGAGAGCTAGTTTGTAGGCAGCTAAGGTGCTGAGGCAGGGGGCCTTACGCCATTTGCTTTCTTTCTGCCTTAGGCTCTGTTTGAGTTTACGAAGGTTGCTTGTGAACCACGGTTGTCTTTTTGTTGGGTTCTGGTTTAGTTTTTTTGTTGAAAGAGGACATAGTTTGTTTGCTACTGCCTCCGTGATATTGCTCCAGGAGAGGATAGCTGAGTTAGGGTCAGAGAGGTTAATATGAGGAAGCTCTGAAGTGAGCTGGTTGCTGAGGTCGTCGGAAGAGCAGGGTCTTCTGTAGAGAAATGAGGATTTCGAGGGGAGATTTTTTCTGAATTGTGTCAGGGTGAAAGTGGCGGTGATTAGTGAGTGATCTGACCATGGGACCAGAGTGCAAGAAGGGGGGGAGGAGTAATTGATCCCTGCATTTACAAAGATGAGGTCCAAGGTGTGGCCAGCTTTATGGGTGGGCTTGTTGACGATCTGCTTAAAGCCCATGGCTGAGAGAACAGTGAGAAAAGCCTCGCAATTGGTGGTGAGCGTAGGGTTGTCGACATGTAAATTAAAATTTCCTAAAATTATAGCCGGGGATTCCAAATTCAAGTATGTTGTAATTGTTTCTACAATGAGGGAGGCATCTGAATCCAGAAGGCCCGGAGGGGCATAGACGAGTAAGACTTGGAGTTGGGCTGTTTTGAAAAGTCCTATTTCTAGTTTAGAATCTGATTTTGCTGAGAGTTGGGAAAATTTCAAATCTTTTTTGGCTGCCAAAAGAATGCCCCCTCCCCTTTTTTTGAGACGAGGGAGGGAGAAGAAGTCATAGAGGTGGGTGGGGAGTTGGTTTATTATTGCAATGTCCGTTGGTTTGAGCCAGGTTTCTGTTATGGCACAAATGTCTGGATTGGAGTCTAAGAGATAGTCATTGAGAATTAGGGATTTTTTAGTGAGAGATTGTGCATTGAATAGTGTAAGGGAGAATAGTATTAGGCCTAGTAATTGGGTAAGAGGTGAAATCATAATTGGGATGAGGGCTGTGTAGTTGCGAGGTCTGTGTAGCATAGTGGTTTTTCCTGTGGTGAGGAGGTTGTGTTGAAGAATCGGGATCGGAAATCTCGGTGTCATTCTGAACTGTTGTATTAGAGAAGATTGGTTGGGAATTTGAGTGAGTTAGATGATTGTGTAGGGAGGTTTGATGAATGCTGGAATAGCTGAATACTGCTGGATCACGCTGGGTGAGTGCTGGAGGGATGAATGCTGAGAGGATGATTGCAGATCACGCTGGGTGAGTGCTGGAGGGATGAATGCTGAGAGGATGATTGCAGATCACGCTGGGTGAGTGCTGGAGGGATGAATGCTGAGAAGGATGATTGCAGATCACACTGGAGGTACTCGAACAGGCTTAGGAGTGCAGAGATGTGAGGACTGGCGAGGTTGTTTGGGAAGTTGTGAGGGGCATAAGCTGATTTGAAGGAATGTGGTTAGATTGTCTGCAGAGATCTGGAGTAAGAGGGATAAGGAGAAAGGCGAGGACCAAACTGCGTGTAGCATTGTGAGCCCTGGGTCCTGGGGTCACAAAGGGGCACACTAAGGGGCAGGCCCCTTAGGTCGCGCCCCTTCGGACGCGCAACGCCCGGCGCGCGACGCCGTCTGGGAGCACGTAAATTTAAAGGGCTTCCCTCTGCCCTCTGATTGGCCGGGTGCCTTTCGGTGGGAGTGTTTATCACTCACCGCGAGGTTTGCTTCTTGTGGGTTTTCAGTTTTCAGTTCTCCCACGTCTTTTTTTCAGGTCTCCGGGTTGGGTTAGCCTCCTCTGCACGGCTCCCTGATCAATTTGGGGTGAGCGGGCTCGTGCCCCGATTGGGCCGTTTGAGCCCCGGAGGTGGTGTCGCTGGCTGGAGCCGGGAGCATGGTCGCAAAGAGGGACGCCGTCCGGGAGTGCGTAAATTTAAAGGGCTTCCCTCTGCCCTCTGATTGGCCAGGTGCCTTTCGGTGGGAGTGTTTATCATTATTATGTTTATTATTATTATGGCAAACTATTTCTCTTTTGGAAAATTCAATAATAACTTTGACCATGGCTATTAAAGATACTCAAGTTCAGCTTAATAACTTAAACCCTCTTGTATCTTTGCACACAGAAAACATTGAAGAAATGGACTCAAAGATTACCCAAATAAAATCTGTCCTGAATGGCCTGATACAAGGTGAAACAGCTTTAACTAGAAGAATGGAAAATTTAGAGAATGCTGCAAGATACCTAAATTTAAGAGTTCTGAATTTCCCAAAGTGCAAGATGGTTTCGCCGAGGGAACAATTCAGATGTCACCTACAAGAAATATTACAAATTTAAACAGAAGCACTACGATTTCTAAAGTGTATTTTCTTCCAGAAATCAAGATGGAAGGAGAAAATCAACAAGTAGCTGGGCCAGTATCTTTGAATTTAACTGAGTTTTTGGAATCCTCTTTAGAGGCACAGATAGAGAAAAGGGGTACATTGCTGGTAAATTTTGTATTGTCTTCTGATCGGGACAAGATTTTGAAAATGTTTCTTCATAATAGGAATGCCCTCTATCTGGGCCAAAAGGTTTGGATGTATCCAGATTTAACTAAGGCAACACAGCAATGACGGAAGAAAGTTTTAGTTCTATGTATGTGTGCACGACAGATGAGGGCACAGATAGTTATTTATTTCCCTTGTAAATGCGTTATGAAGATAAATGGTGTCAGATATATTTTTTATGACCCTTCCCAGTTAGAGTTGTTTCTGGACTCTCATCATCGGAACCAAGATGTAGCTCTTGTCCCCATCGTCTGTGAATAAATAGAGATCTGCATTCTCTCCTCTTTCCTTTTTACTTTTGCATGTTGTACTGCTCTATTGATGGTTACTCCCCCCACCCACTTCATTGTAACTTCAGGTTATGGGAAAATTGGTGTAATTGATATTATGTAAATGGTAAATGGTTTCCTTCCATGATATACCTGATATTTTCTGGGACATGCTTTTTGCTGTCTGTAAATGTGAAAAAATTCAATAAATAAAAAATAAAAAAAATTATTTGAATATATGAACATCAGAGGTATTATAATAAAAAGAGAGTTGAAGCTCCATTTATAAATCATTGGCCTACTTGAATTAAGTAGTGAAGTTTTATAATAGGAGGGGGGTTCTGCTGAGAAGCGAACCGGGTAAGTGTCTCGGATTTTCACCCTGATCCTCTCTGAATCCTTGAATGGGGTCCTGTCAGTGGTTAGCAAGCAGGCTATCTACTTCTTGTTCCCCCTGCTCCTCTCCAAGAAATAAAAGAAGCACAAGCCACTGTTCATCACTCATAGGAACTGGATCTGCAACCTTATATAAGACTCCCGACCTCATCGCTCCTCAAGGTCCCAGAGTGTTTACTTCCTCTCCTCATACTTCTGTTGCAAAGCCTCATCCCTGGCATTGGAGAGTATGGCCTTAACATCTTGAACTTCCCCCGAAAATTATTCAGTCTTGTGATGTTGCTCCCCATTAATACGTTTAGTGTACCCCTGACAGAGCAGTTTGAGGTGGATTTTCCCCACATCTCTTCATTGACTGACTGAGGAAAAATCTGATTTGGAGCAGCAGCAGTCCACCCAGAACTCTTGGAGCACTGCCACAACCCCCTCCTACCACAGAAGGGATTTGTTAAAGTGCCAATGGGTGTCACAAGGCTTAGTGGGATTGAGCCTCACCTTCACGGCCACTGCATGGTGATGTGAGAGGTCTGCTACCTCAGTGACACTGGTTAGGGCTAAAAGCATTAAGGAGTTGGAGAAATTCAACTGGTCGATCTGAGAGTGGGTCGCCTTACCTCCACCACCCTTATGCAAGTGAATGCAGGGAGTTTCCTCAGGTGCTTCTTGAGCCACACGTCAACCAGGGAGAAGCAATTTCAAATCACCGAAGGGCTACAATCCCCTCTCCTTCAGGAAGGAGATTACCCAGTGCCTGTGCAGACCTTCCCTGCAGTCATTGGTATCTAGGGTGCCAAATTTCAAAGCAATCCTCTGTTAAGGGGTGTTTGGGTATGTGATTTTGCAGCCCTATTATGGGGCCAACAAACACACACATTAATCTTCCCACCTACTTCTTCTAGGGGGGACCAGGGTGAGTCTGCAGAGACCCATTCTAGGTCCAGTCCACCTTCTTTTCTCAGTGCAGCCTCTATTTTAGAAATGCTGTGGGAAGTGCTTCGCAGAATCCGATGGTCGAGAGGCCGAGGGGGCTCCTTGCTGCCCACCAGCCCAATTTTCTTGGCCTTCCTCACTCACTCTCACCTGCTCATTCTCCCTGCATCTCACTACTTACGGACTGGGACTGACTTGGACTTCACTCATTTCTCCCTATAGGGCATCCTCCCCTGTCCCTCTACTATGGGACGTATCCCAGGTGGAAGCTGAACTCTAGGTGGTTTATTGGACTGGGAGGGGCTAAAATCCTCCCCATTGGGGTTTGCATCAGAGATTTCTCCCACTTCCATTTCCATCTCGAGGAGCCCTGACCTCAGCTAACTAGGGGGATGCACATCTCAGTTTATGTGGCTCCTCACTACCTATCCTTTCTGTATCTCTTCCCTTCTGTGCTGTGCATGATGACTGCATTGGTGTCAGTTGGCAGTGACATCTCACCTCCTGCTATAGCAGGATTAGCAGATACTAACTCCTGTGGCCCTGAAGTAGATCCCTGAACGCATGTGGCACCCTTGTCTTTCACTGTGACAGTTTGAGATGACTGCCCAGGGACCTTATTTTTCCCTCCCACCCCACCTAGCCCTAGACCCTGTACCTCGGGGGGTACCCCAGTGGTACTCTCAGTGCCCAGTCACATCAGCCAATGCTGGATACTAGGATATCCCCCTTCCTTGGCATCCATGATGAGGGTCACTTCTTCAGTAGGTGGTAGACCTGGAAGGGGCATTCCCTAGCTACCTCCTGTCTTAGGGGAAAGTCCAGTTTGCAACCCTAGGGGGACAACAGATCCAGCTCTAAATTCAGAATGCCTGTCCCCTCGGGTGAGGGTGGTGGCATCCCAGAAAAAATTTCTGGGAGCTGAGGAGGAGGTGGTGGTGACAGTGGTGATGGTGGGGGCCACTGAAAGTCACTCCCTGTAGGTCGGGGTCCTGTGCTACTCTTATCCTCCCTACCCTCTTTCTTTCATATTCTGGAGTGGCTGGTATTTCTGTCCATGAATCTTCTCTTCCCTGTTGGAAAGAACTCAGTCTGTTTCATAATCAGAGACCAGGGTTTCAGAGTTCACTTTGAGTGGCCTCGACATGAATGGGGGTGAAGGCTGCCCTTCTCTTTGTTCCCATTTGTGCCTATCTCACTGAGAAGAGTCCTTCCTTCCTCTCCTCCCAGGGTGGTGATTGTTCTCTCTGAGGCATCTGCATCAATGGCTCACCTAACCCTAGTTGGAGAGGATCATGTAGTGACACCTAAGGTTCTCTCTTTGGAGTATTGGGTATCAAAGTTACGCCTTTCAGTCCCCCTGGTGGGGTGAATACATTCCCTGAGGTATTGAGGGAGACAGCAGTGCCTGCAGCCCCATCTGATAGAGTTGAGGCCCCTTGGGTTTCTGCAAGGGCTTCATGGGGGATCCTTGCAACAAGTTGTTCCATAGGGATGGACTCACACAAAGGGGGATTATCGGCTGTCCCTCCACAGGCAGTTCTGTGGTCCTAATTCAAGCTGTTCCTCAGTAAGTACTGACCAGAACTATTTGCTAAGCAATTCTGTGTTCTCCTCTTCAGACTCAACACACTCCCACTTTCACCTTTGTGTCTTACAGTGCCACTTTTGAACATAATGTATGGCAACTTTCACGCCAGTGTGCATGTGTTGGCCTGTGCCAGGGAAGCGGCTATTTCATAACTCGCAGGTGTATATGTGAGCGTGTTATGAAATAGCCTGGCCACGCGCACATGTGCACCAAATTTTAAGGGGGACATGTGCAACTGGGCGCGCAAATGCCGCTTCCACCGCTTAAGTCGGAGGATTTTGAAAGGAACGCACACCGATGCCCTTTCCCAGTTTTAATAGTTCGTCCCCAGTTCACCCAGTTAACAGATAAGGCTACCATACCCCTGATTTAAAGCCTTCATTCCCCCCAGTTAGCCCCAAGTCCTTAAAATGCTGCCGAGCTGCCTAATTATCTTTTATAACTTACACCCATCCATAGCAGAAGTTACGCGGGTATGGGACCTCGGCATGTGCTAGATTGTGTAAGTATTTACCCGCACATCTCAGCTTCATGCCCCAAAATGCCTATGCACTGCCCAGACCACACCCACACCCCTCCCCTTTTTGGAAACCTCTGACATGTGCATGCTGCAGCATTTACGCACGTATCTGGGCGGCTTTTAAAATCCACTTGCCGCGTATGAGCCCAACATGTTTGTGCATCCCCTAATGAATGTATGCGTCAGGCTTTTAAAATTCACCTTTATATTTCCTTCCATCGTCTAAAAGAGAGACTGTAGGAGGATAAGTTATTGAAAAGTCACTAATAAATTTATGTGCACAGTACATAATTAAACAGAAGCTGGTAGACATTTTATCCCCGTGCATAAGTGGAGTCAACTGGTGAGCTATAGGTAGAATCTAAATAAATAAATAATTCAAATAAATAAATAAAAAGCTTCCAAGAGATGTTCTTGCTGTCCATGTTTCTAGCTATGCCTACATGCAATAGTGGAAAAGAACTGATAAGTAAAAATGCAACATAAAACAGCTTTAAAGGAAGCACTCTAAATGTCAGCTTTTTACCACTTTATAAGAAAATGGTCATTACTAGGAAATAATTTGCCAAAAGTCACAGCTGGATGGCTGGTGGGGCTGCCCAAAGAAGAGACAAGAGCATTATAAATAATAAGAAGACTGGAACTGGAAGAAATTGATAAATTATTTATATATATACTTCTTAAACACAAGACAATTTTATTTGATGGTAGATTCCTTTTTTCATTGGCTATGCTTTCATTATAAGCTTAAAAAGAAGGTCCCTTTGAAGCATGTCTTTGGTGTGGTGTGGAAACATACAGTTTGAGCTGTGAAAGGTGAGCTATGTGAAATGAAAGCAAGACTTGAAAGAGGTCTGCATCCTCTGGGTGCTGTGCGATATTTCTAAACTACATGATCTAGGTAGTGATACTCCTCCTGCACTGGTGGAAAATATCATGTTTAAAAACCCATTGTTGGAAAGTGACCTTACAAAGGTGATTTTCAAAGCCTTTTACCCTGGTACATTCTGATTTACTTGGGTAAATTGATCTGTTTGGAAATGACCCTTGTCAAAGTGACTAAAAATGTGAAGCACCTTTGGCCCCTGCTGGCACTTTCAGTCCTCTTAGTGGCTGCTGACTCTCAAAGGGGAACAATGTATTTTGTGATTCTTTGAAAATTGATTGCAGTGTAGGTGGGCTAGAAGCTCGAGCATGCATTGCAAATTATCAGGCCGATACAGTACAGTGAGCTCCAGTGGAGCGCACTGTTAACCCGCGATTGGACGTGCGTTTTCGACGCGCTAGCTTTATCCCTTATTCAGTAAGGGGTAATAGAGCATCGAAAACGCGCGTCCAACCCCCCCAAAACAAATAGCGCCCACAACATGCAAATGCATGTTGATGGCCCTATTAGTTATCCTGCGCCGGCCCTATTAGTTATTCCCAGTGCCGGCGTTAATTTCTGCCGGCGCTGGGGAAGTGCACAGAAAAGCAGTAAAAACTGCTTTTCTGTGCACCCTCTGACTTAATATCATGGCGATATTAAGTCGGAGGCCCCAAAAGTAAAAAAAAAGTAAAAATTAAAAATCGGCCCGCGGCCCGCGGGTCGGAAGACGGACGCTCAATTATGCCGGCATCCGTTTTCCAAACCCGTGGCTGTCAACAGGTTTGAGAACCGACGCCGGCAAAATTGAGCTTCGGCTGTCAAACCCGCTGACAGCCACTGCTCTTGTCAAAAAGGAGGTGCTAGGGACGTGCTAGTGTCCCCTAGCGCCTCATTTTACTGCAGGCCCTAATATGCATAGGCCACCCTCCTGAATCATGCGCCCAGGAGAGTGGCCTGTGCACGCTCTCCTGCGTGTTTTTCTGAATAGGCCTGTATATGGGCTAGTTGAAACTGCACCCTTAAAAGACTCCCAAGGCATCCATGGAAATTGCAGGAGAGCAGCCAAGTAAGCAAGAGAATGCTTGATTACATTAGAGGATCTGCATCAGACTGCAGCTATTAGCTGTGTTTAAGAAAATAGGATCACACTGTGCATGAATTAATTGGGACCAATAGTGATGTGCATTGTTTTTATGATGAATTAAAATATCGTACGATATTTCATAATTCGTCATGTATCGGGGGTCCCTGAAAATGATAGGAAAACCCCACGAAATGCTGCCATAGTATATGTGTATCTCCTGTTCTGCGCACATGTGAAAACAAGCAGAAATGGGATGGGGCATTGGCGTAGTGGGGAGACCAATATATGTGCGCATATATACTTAACTGCACAGGTGCGCACTGGGATCCCCTAATTCTTACTTTACTACTGCTGTGGATGGCTTGTAAGTCCTAAAAGCAAAAGAAATAGGCTACTCCATCAGCTATAATGGGTTGGTGTTAACAGGCTCCCTGGACCCCAGCTGGACCACCAGGGAATTTTGGCACGTTTTGGGGGGGTTTGGGAGGATGGGGGGTTGCAATTAATTTTGAAGGGTTGGGGTAGGTTTGTTTTTTTTTTAACAACCCCGGGTTTCAGATATCATTTCGGCGGCAGCCAAATTAAAATCGACCCAAACCGCAGGAAAACCAAATTTCCCGTGGCGGGCCGATAACGAACGCTGAACCAAAAGGTTCGGCTGAATCACATCTCTAGCACACAGCCCTCTCTCAGACTACATGGGCTTTCTCTACCTCAGACTGCAAAACACAGCCCTGCTTTACATTTCCAGCACAGTAGAGATCTCCCGCAGACTTCAGGCACACAGATCTCTCTCAGTCTCTGGCACACAGCTTTCCCTGCCTCAGGCTCCAGTCAGCTCTCTCGGCAGTCTCCACGTGCATTCTAAAAAAATCCTCAGAAGAGATCCTTCCTCATCTAAAGTCTGTTCAAGAAATAGTTCTCATCTACTTTAACAAACCTTCTTATCCACCAAGAAACCTTTTGAAAACACCTTGACAGAGGGGCACAGCTTTCAAAAGAATTTTTAGTATGTTTAAAACATTCTTTTAAGTCAAATTACTTCTCAATCATTCTGTGCTTTGCCTCAGCTTGGTATTATTACACAGACCTAATCACCCAGCTGCCTTGCATAGACCTTGGGGGTGGGCTAGCACTATCATGATGTTGTCATGGCATTGTTTATGGCATTGGTCCCCAACCTTGTCCTAGGGGCCTACCAGCCAGTTGGGTTTTCAGGATATCCACAATGAATATGCATGAGAGAAGATTTGCATGTTATGGAGGCAGTGCATGCACATTTTCTCTCATGCATATTTTTTGTGGATATCCTGAAAACTCAACTGGCTGGTGGGCCCCCAGGACAGAGTTGGGGACCACTGGTCTATGGGGTGGCAAAGAGGGTTTTTTTTCTATAAGAGCTGGAAAATGAAACCAATGAGAATACTTCACTTGCATAGTTCAAAATCACATCAAACTTTCAGCTTAGCTTCTAAATAAATGTAACAGAAGTTCTGTGTCTTTTAAGAACATAAGAACATGCCATACTGAGTCAGACCAAGGGTCCATCAAGCCCAGCATCCTATTTCCAACAGTGGCCAATCCAGGCCATAAGAAGCTGGCAAGTACCCAAAAACTAAATCTATTCCACGTTACTGTTGCTAGTAATAGCAATGGCTATTTTCTAAGTCAACTTAATTAATAGCAGGTAATGGACTTCTCCTCCAAGAACTTATCCAATCCTTTTTTAAACACAGCTACACTAACTGCACTAACCACATCCTCTGGCAACAAATTCCAGAGTTTAATTGTGCGTTGAGTGAAAAAGAACTTTCTCCGATTAGTTTTAAATGTGCTACCTGCTAACTTCATGGAGTGCCTCCTTGTCTTTCTATTATCCGAAAGAGTAAATAACTGATTCACATTTACCTGTTCTAGACCTCTCATGATTTTAAACACTTCTATCATATTGTTACAGTTAGATGTGGAACCATGACAGGTGACCGCTTACCTTGTCTCGTAGAGACGCTGGGGAAAGACAATCTCGAGACAGGCGGCAGGTAGAGGAGTCCACAGGGTCAGGGCAGGCAGCACACACCAGGCTCCAAAGCAACTTATCCAGAGGCAGGCAGAGTAATCCAAAGACGGTCCGGGTCAGGGCAGGCAGCAAACAACAGGAACCAAAGCAACTTATCCAGAAGCAGGCAGCAGGCAGAGTAATCCAAGGCAATCCAGGTCAAGCAGGCAGCAAGCAGCAGGAAACAGCAGACAGAATCCCCGAAAACTACTCGTGGCCGAAGCAGTGCGGAAGTGAAGAAATTCCCTTTAAATAGGGCAAGCCTTCCCGCACTAAACAGCACTTCCGCTGACAGCTGATGTCAAAAGGGGGCGTGGTCAAGCCCCGATTCGCACGGTGCCACACCGAGAGGGAAGCCAGCGTTGGGGAGGAACGCTGGCACCATCGGGAGTTCTCCTGCAGGTAACAGTACCCTCCTTGCAAGGCCCTCCTCTCTTCTCTCTTGGTCTGGGCTTGAGGGGAAAGTGCTGATGGAATTTTTTGAGCAAACGAGGTGCCTGTATTTTATGAGCAGGCTCCCAAGTATTCTCTTCGGTTCCAAAGTTCCTCCAAGAAATTAAATATTGTAGTTGTCCCCTACATCTTCTGGAATCCAGGATGTCCTCAACTTCGAATTGGGTATCATTCTGTATTATGTGCGTATTAGGCTTCCTCCTTCTGGAAGGCCAAGATAAAATTGCAGGTTTGAGTAAGGAAACGTGGAAGGTGTCGTGAATCCGCAGAGAGGACGGCAAATGCAGTCTAAAGGTGACTGCATTAATCTGCTTCTCGATAGGGAAAGGCCCAATAAAGCGAGGTGCAAATTTCAATGTTGGCATGCATTATTGAAGATTGCGCGTGCTCAACCAGATGAGATCTCCTGCCTGGAGTCGAGGAGCCGGACATTTCGTCTTATCCGCTTGGACCTTCATGTGACTGGCATTCTTTAATAATAAAGCTCGTGTCTCTCTCCATAACTTGGTCATACCCTGTTTCCCCGAAAATAAGACAGTGTCTTATATTAATTTTTGCTACCAAAGATGCACTAGGCCTTATTTTCAGGGGATGTCTAATACCGTTGAGCTGCTGGCTGCCCCTGCGTCAGCCATGCCTCACCAGTGTGCTGTCAGACAGAGGTAGGAGTGTGCAGCATTCATGGTAGTCAGCTTGGGCTGACTCTGCTGCTTTTGAACCTCTGCACACTGCTTGGAAGGGGTCCCCCGACTGGTACTGCCACCATCCCCAGATGTCAGTAATCTTGCTGCCACTGTCACTGCTGCCACTTGGCTATTGGGGAGGCGCCGATTGCTGCTACTGACACTGAAGCCCATTCTGCTGCCTCCTCTGTGCAGGCCCCGTGGGCTTCCACTTTCTCCATGCTCATCTCGTACATTGTGAGATCCGCATAGAGAAAGTGCTATTCTTGCACATTCCCAAAGATCACATGTGCCAATCACTAAAAAGTAATTTTTATTTTTTTTTACCTTTGCTGGCTGATGTTAGTTTTCTAATCGGTTGGTCACAGGCTTTTTTTTTTTCCACCTTCCCTTTCTTATTTTTTTGCCAATTCCTTTTATATTGTCCTTTTTTCTTCCGTATTTCTTTTCTCTCTCCGTCTTCTTCCCTCAAACACAGTCAGGTTCTCATTCTCACATGCATTTCTCTCACACACACACAGTCTCTCACTGGCACATGGTGTCTGACGCTCACACACACAGGCTCTCTCTCACTCCCACATGCTGTCTTGCTCAAGCATAGGCTCTCACCGTCACACGCTGTCTCTCTCACACACACAGAGGCTCTCACATGCTGCCTCTGCAAACATTCAGATCCTCACTCTCACACACAATCTCTCAACTCATCTCATACACGCACGCACCCTCTACAGACCCTCAGCCTCTCTCTCACCTCTGGGCCTCCTCTTCGCGGGTCGCCGCAGGATCGGCTCTGCAGCGGCCCTGAACTTCTCGGGCCTCTTCCTCGGCCCTGCTACCGGGCCTCTTCCTCTTCTTGGGCCGCTGCGACTTGGGATTTGCAGCAGCCCGCAGCGGCTCCTCTTCTTCACGCGCTGATGCTCTTTCTGCTTCCTGCCCATGCGGCTCCGGCAACGTTTACTTCCGGGCCGCACAGGCAGGAAGGAGGAAGAGCATCAGTGCGTTTGAACGCGATCTTTTTCTTCGGGCAAGGAGGCTCAGCGGCCGCATGAGCCTCCTTGCGCCCAGGCGCATCGGCTCCCCTCCGGATACCACTGCAGGCCTCCTCTTCGCGGGTCGCTGCAGGATGGGCTCTGCAGCGGCCCTGAACTTCTCGGGCCTCTTCCTCGCTACTGGGCCTCTTCCTCTTCTTGGGCCGCTGCGACTTGGGATTCGCAGCAGCCTGCGGCGGCTCCTCTTCTTCACGCGCTGATGCTCTTTCTCCTTCCTGCCCATGCGGCTCCGGCAACGTTTACTTCCGGGGCCGCACTGGCAGGAAGGAGAAAGAGCATCAGTGCATTTGAACGCGATCTTTTTCTTCGGGCAAGGAGGCTCAGCGGCCGCATGAGCCTCCTTGCGCCCGGGCGCATCGGCTCCCCTCCGGATACCACTGCTCGCATCTGCCCCTAATACTTTGCAAACTTTATTTAAAAAAAAAAAATAAATAAATAAAAAATGACGTCACAGGATTGACCGGCCCACCGGGGGAAGCCCGATCCCCTGATAGGTCAATCCGCCCCTGTTTACAAGGGATGTCTTACTTTCGGGGGAGGTCTTATATTTAAGAATTCGGCTAAATCCCTACTAGGTCTTATTTTTGGGGGATGTCTTATTTTTGGGGAAACACGGTAGATGCGATGGTAGTGTTGACAGCCGGACATATAGAAGAAGTAGCAATAGGTAACGGGAGCCGTAGGTGTCTACCAAAGACTACAAAAAAGGGAGACCTCCCAGTGGCTTGGGCCAGATGATTATTATGACATATTTCTGCCCGAACCAACAAGGAAGCCCACCGAGCTTGTCGGGGATTTAACGCTGTGCTTTCGCAAGGTATTCTAAATTTTTATGATCCGTATAGACAGTCACAGTATGTCGGGAGCCTTCTAGGAGATAAAAAGCCACTCCTCAAAGGCTAATTTTATAGCCAAAAGTTCCCGATCTCCAATGGTATAATTTCTCTCTGCTGATGAGAATTTTCTTGAAAAGAAGGTGCATGTCACCAATTTCCCATCATCTGTCGGTTGTAAAAAAACCACACCAACCCCCACAGCAGAACCATCTACTTCTAGAATAAAGGGTTTATTGGAATCGGGGTGCCTAAGGCAAGGGTCCTTAGTGAATTCCTTCTTTAATTTGAGAAAGGCATGAACAGCCTCCTCCGGCCATCTCTGGATGGGTGCTCCCTTTCTTGTGAGAGCAGTAAGAGGAGCCACCAAAGAGGAAAAATCCAGAATATATTGCTTATAGTAATTGGAGAATCCCAGAAATCTTTGTAAGGCTTTCAATCCTATGGGTTGAGGCCAGTTCAAAATGGCTTTGAGTTTACCCGGGTCCATGGATAAGCCTTTATTGGAGATAATATATCCCAGGAATGGTAACTGGTTTTTATGAAACACATATTTCTCTAATTTAGCATAAATTTATGTTCTCTGAGACATTGAAGAACCTGTCGCACATGCTCCTGATGCTGTTCCATATTGTTGGAAAAAATTAATATATCATCCAAACAGACAATGACATGAGAGTAGAGAATATCGAAAAATATATCATTGATCATGGCTTGAAATACGGCAGGAGCATTACAAAGTCCAAACGGCATTACCCTGTATTTGTAATGTCCATTGTGCGTATTAAAGGCCGTCTTCCATTCATATCCTTCTCAAATTCAAATCAAGTTGTAGGCCCCTCTTAAATCCAACTTAGTAAAGGCTTGAGCTCCTTTAATCCGATCAAATAGTTTCGAAATGAGGGGAATAGGATACCAGTTCTTCTTGGTAATGTTGTTTAACCCTCGATAATCAATACAAGGTCTTAAAGACCCATCTTTCTTTTTAACAAAAAAGAATCCCGCTCCGGCTGGTGAGGTGGAAGGTCTTATGAATCCTCGTGCTAAATTCTCCTGGATATATTGCGTCAAGGCTGCCGATTCGAGTTCTGATAGGGTATAAATCCTGCCCCTAGGAGGGACTTTTCCTGGAAGAATATAAATTGCATAATCGTAGTCTCGATGAGGTGGTAAAGATTCCGCTTGTTGTTGACTAAAGACGTCTGTGAAATCTTCATAAGGAGCGGGAATACCTGAAGAAATCTGCGTATAGTGGATTCGACAATTCTGAACTTGTTTTAGGCAGTTTTGAAAAAAGAATGGGCTCCAGCTAATTAATTGTAGAGAGGCCCAGTCCAGTCAGGGTTGGTGTATACTTAGCCACAGTAGAGCCAAAATTACTTGGTTGACTGAGGATGGAAGTACATAAAGTTGAATGCTCTCTTGATGTAGAACTCCAGAATTCATTAAAATGGGTTTGGTAATGTGAGAGATTCGAATTCCCAAGGGCTGTCCAGATATGGAGATAACTGAAAGAGGAATGGGTAACGGTTCCACAGGAATCTGATGGCTTTTTACCAGACTCTCTTCTATGAAATTGCCGGCCGCCCCTGAATCTATGAAAGCCTGGAGTTGAATAGGTTCTTCCTTTATGGTGATGGTCACAGGAATCAATAGCTGGGGAGAGGGAATGGTGGGACCCAGGGAGGCCTCTCCTCCCTGACCTAGATCCGCGAGTTTCCCGATTTGTTGGGACATTTGTTAACGAAATGACCTGCCCCTGCACAATACATACAGAGATTTCTCAGTCTTCACCGCTGACGTTCCTCAGGAGATAGTCAAAATCTGTCAATCTGCATGGGTTCTTCGGCGTTCAAGGGCACCTCAGTCGGTCGTGGGGTAACAACAGGTGATTGAAAGGTAGGGGCCAGATGAAATGTCCTTTGAGTGGCAGTATGTTCTCGTGCTCTTTCTTGAAATTGATCCCTGCCGGCCAATTCATCTTTTATGTTTTCTGCCAATCCTTGTTGAAATATAGCGGTGAGACTATCCTCACCCCAGGCAAGTTTAGCTGCCAAGGTTCGAAATTGAATGGCATATTCACCTACTGACCGAGACCCTTGTTTGATTTGTAGTAAATCATTGGCTGCTGAAGTAGATCATCCTGGTTCATCAAAGATGAGCCGAAACTCCTTCAGAAATCGATCCAGATTGTTAAGAATGAAGTTGTCTCTCTCCCATAAAGTTGAGGCCATGGCCAGGGCTGGACCCTCCAAAATGAAGGTAATTTTAGTCTTATCTGATGGGAACGAAGATGAGTGAAGTGAAAAGGGCAATTGACACTGATTAATGAAGCCCCGACACTGCACTGAAGTTCCGTTAAATCGTGGTGAGGGAGGTAGACGTATAGGGTTCGGCGAAGCGGTGATGTTCGCAACTGGAGGTGCAGGCGCATGGGCAAGTGCATCCATACGAGCGACTAACTGGTCTAGTACCCCAGTTACTTGGTCGAGAACCCCTTGTTGTTGCTGTAGCTGGGAAGCCAAACCTGGGATGGCCTGAAGTGTGGTCAAATCGACTGGTTCCATGGCTTCGGCCAACTGTTACGGTTAGACGTGGAACCAAGACAGGTGACCGCTTACCTTGTCTCGTAGAGACGCTGAGAAAAGACAATCTCGAGACAGGCGGCAGGTAGAGGAGTCCACAGGCAGTCCGGGTCAGGGCAGGCAGCACGCAGCAGGCACCAAAGCAACTTATCCAGAGGCAGGCAGCAGGCAGAGTAGTCCAAAGACGGTCCGGGTCAGAGCAGGCAGCAAGCAACAGGAACCAAAGCAACTTATCCAGAGGCAGGCAGCAGGCAGAGTAATCCAAAGATGGTCCAGGTCAGGGCAGACAGCAAACAACAGGAACCGAAACATCTTATCCAGAGGCAGGCAGCAGGCAGAGTAATCCAAGGCAGTCCAGGTCAAGCAGGCAGCAAGCAGCAGGAAACAGCAGACAGAATCCCCGAAAACTACTCGTGGCCGAAGCAGTGCGGAAGTGAAGAAATTCCCTTTAAATAGGGCAAGCCTTCCCGCGCTAAACAGCAATTCCGCCGGCAGCTGACGTCAAAAGGGGCATGGTCAAGCCCCGATTCGCGCGGTGCCGCGCCGAGAGGGAAGCCAGCGTTGGGGAGAAACACCGGCGCCATCGGGAGTTCTCCTGCAAGTAACACATATTCCCTCTCAGCCGTCTCTTCTCTAAGCTGAAAAGTCCTAACTTCTTTAGTCTTTCCTCATAGGGAGCTGTTCCATTCCCCTTATCATTTTGATTGCCCTTCTCTGTACCTTCTCTATTGCAACTATATCTTTTTTGAGATGTGGTGACCAGAATTGTACACAGTATTCAAGGTGCAGTCTCACCATGGAGCGATACAGAGGCATTATGACATTTTCCGTTTTATTCACCATTCCCTTTCTAATAATTCCCAACCTTCTCTTTGCTTTTTTGACTGCCGCAGCACACTGAACCAATGATTTCAATGTGTTATCCACTATGACACCTAGATCTCTTTCTTGGGTGGTAGCTCCTAATATGGAACCTAACATTGTGCAACTATAGCATGGATTATTTTTCCCTATATGCATCACCTTGCACTTATCCACATTAAAATTTCATCTACCATTTTGATGCCCAATTTTCCAGTCTCAGAAGGTCTTCCTGCAATTTATCACAATCTGCTTGTGATTTAACTACTCTGAACAATTTTATATCATCTGCAAATCTGATTCCCTTACTTGTCGTATTTCTTTCCAGATCATTTATAAATATATTGAAAAGTACGGGTCCTAATATAGATCCCTAAGGCACTACACTGCCCACTCCCACTGAGAAAATTGTCCATTTTCATGACCATATTTGCTATTTTAAACATTTTTAAACCTAATTATATTTTTTACTTACATAATAAACATTTTCCCCCAAACCAAGGGTTAAATCTGTATTTATTTGATGTCACCTGCTGACCATCACCACCAAACCCCATTTCTGACAGGTTTTAATCAACTTTTAAACTTTAATTTTCCTACAGGCACTGGATAGGCAGCATCTCGCTGATGCCACTGTCCCAAGTCAATGAGGACCCTTTGGTCTGCACTGTAATCATGCGGGGGCTTTGTTTACAGCCCTGACACAGTCTGCTGGCTTAAGCTGGTAGCAGCAGCATTCCTAGCGCTGCTGCTGCAGTGTGGCACCAGATGCTTTGTGCAGCATGTATCTATTTAAAAAAAACTCATCGCAGCACTTCTGGGCTCTCTCTGGCTGCCAGGAGCTTCCCAGTCTCCTTTACCCCCAGCAACAATTGGGCAGGTATTTATTTTAAATGTATTTACCCCATTTACACAAACAACTGCATTGACTTATTCAAACTGTTTCTGCAATGATACTATAACCCACATCCTTTAATTCAGCTTTACAACTATAAGGACTTCACCATTGTGTTCAAGCCAGTCATCATAAAAAGATATTTACTCCAACTATTGCAGTTACAGATGAGGTCCGTGGGTGGGCCATTGGTTCCTTTAGATTGCAACCTCAGAGCAATCAAAACTATAATCTTCTTTTGAATCTAAGACAGCAGACACTGAACACAGATGAGGCACTGGAATAGGCCCCTAAAGGTCCAGCAGTGGATAGGCCTTGAAGTCCTTCATCTGCTGAATTCTACAACAACTTATCTGAATTCTACTGGAAGAGGTCCCTTAGGGCCCTATGAAAGATAACTGTTTGCACTCCGATAAGGATTGTTTTCCTAGACAAGATATGGTTAAGCACCAACCTTCTTCATTCTGACTCAAGTCATCACAGCAATGTCTATTCCTGGAAGAAATGTCCATCTGATAACTACAATCCAGAAGAACCTTAATCTTACCAGCTGCTGAATATGCACTCATTTTCTTATCACAGTAACTTCACCTCTTACAGCTAATGCTTCCTCATTGTTCCAGAACTTTTTACTCCAGAATGGACTCTGACTATTGACTTGTCTCACATCAGCTGAATTGTGTTTCCAGTATAATACAGGTGAAACATCTTGACCTTCACACTGCTGAAATGAGTTCACCCTATTGAAATCTTTACCCTTCTCCCTTGCTGGAAGAGAAATACAAGCTAAGGATCTGTTACCGAATGGTCCTCCAGCCTACAGCTGGTATTGTTGGCTATTTGGACTACATTCCATCCTCCCAGCTTGGTGCTCCTCGCTTCCTCTTGGTGGCCACATTGCTTCCTGCCCAACTTTTATTTATATAGAGAGATTCTCAGCAGTCCGTTGCCAGAGCTTGGTCCTATGTCAGTCTTCCTACCCCTACTACTGGCTCTGATCCTGTATTTGGAAAACTTCTTTATCTCCTGACTACAACCTTCACTTCTGCTTGATCTCCTCCCTGGCTTCTGGATTCCTAGTATATTCCAGTTCCTTGCTTGTTTCCAGAACTCTTTCACTTTGTTCACCTCATACCTTGTCAGCCTCCAGTACCAGAGGGCCCGACCCAAAGGAAAAGTGGATGGCATAAACAGAAGACACCCAAAGTTCCTGCTTCCACTGTTGTCAGCCTGGATTTGCCTCTCCAGATACTAAACCACTCATTCTTGGGCAACCTACTGACAACAACCCTCACAATGTTCTCTCTAAAACTTTAAGGAACCTTTCAACTTATATTCCTTTGGGCTTCTCCTAATGTTTACAATCCTTTGGTTCCTAGAATCTGCTTCCAAACTTTCTGGCTTTACCAAATGAATGCCAAGTCCTTGCGATCATTATTGTTTAACTTGATTCATCTTAGCCCAGTCATATGATTCTATGGATGGCCCAAAAATCACATAAATCTTCCTCAGGAAAGAAGTGGCAAGTGTGTACCCCATTTGGATAATGGGCAAATAACTATAAAAACTGCAGGTGTCCTTCAAAAGAGCTTTCAAAAGGAAAAGGTATGTTATCTTCCATCACCCTTGAGTATACTTTTTCTTTGTCCATTGTTACGTTGACACTTCCACAATTACTTCTGCTTCCTCCATATATCCATCCCCATCATCAAGCAAAAGAAGATGGCTAATCCTATCAGATCCATCCAATTGGTACAAACTTATGCATACCCAACCTTGGAGTCTCTGAACTATTTCAAATAGCCAAAGAACCTAGCAAAAGATTGGTAAAGCCTCAACAAGAAGTTTCCTTACTTGCTGGTGTGGTTATGAGTAACAGGACAAGAATTGAAGGAGCTCTCCTTTCAAAATGAGTCTGTTTGATTGAATATGGATTTATTGTAAGATGTTTAAGGGTATTTGTAAGTGTAATATTGACATGTATGGTAGCATTATGATTTTTAAAGCAGATTTTAAAAAGGGTTACGCGCATAAGATACTCGCATAACCCCTGAAAAGCTGCCCCTTCTACCCCCTGCGCATGCCAAGCCTATCTTGCATAGGCTCGGCAGCATGCACAAGCCCCGGGATGCGCGTAAGTCCCAGGGCTTTCCTGGGAGTGTGTGTCGGGGGCGTGTCACGGCCAGTGCATCATCGGGGGTGTTCAGTGGGCGGGGCCGTGGGCGTGGTTCCGGCCCAGGGGCATTCCGGGGGGCATGGCCGCGGCCTCTGGACCAGTCCCCTGACCGGAACATGGCATGCTGGCAGCCGGCCGGTGTGTGCAAGTTACGCCTGCCTCGGGCAGGCATAACTTGTAAAATAAAGGTGGGGGGGGAATTAGTTAGGGCTGGGGGGTGGGTTAGATAGGGGAAGGGAGGGGAAGGTGGGGGGGCCAGAAGGAAAGTTCCCTCCAAGGCCGCTCTGATTTCGGAGCGGCCTCGGAGGGAATGGAGGATGGCTGCGCGGCTTGGCGCCCCCGGCAACATGCGCATGTTATAAAATCGGGAGTAGATTTGTTTGCACTGGGTTGCACAAACAAATCTACTCCCGCATGCACCTTTTAAAATCTACCCCTATATGTGTAAGAAAGTTTGTTTACTTCTGTTCAGCAAGAATATTGCATTACTGCTTGCATTTGTTCTGACCAGTAGTGGTCCTCAGAAAAGTTAAGATCTGGAAGTCTATCCACTTCCCACTAACCAATCTAACTAATATGAATTTTATGAATTGTTAATTAAAAATATACCATGGTCAAAAAACAATTGGCAATTTCCGGGACACTCCTCTCTAGGGAGTACCACTTTCAATTCAAAGCTTCAAAACTGCAAATTATTTTTAATGTCAATATTTCCTATGACCCAAGACTTTGAATTTAGTCTCAGTGGACCTTCTTATTTTTATTATTTGAATAAAAATTATGTTTTCATACTCAATACGACAAAGGGAGGATTATAGGAGTGCTTTGAACGGTCTTTACCTATGAGGCCAGACTAGTTAAGTAGAAAATCATTACTGCACTATGAAACGTTACTGATCAGACTTGAAAAAATTATTCAAGGTTGTTGATATGGCTGAAAATGCTGAAATGCTAGAATGTATACTAAAAGCTAAAAAGTATGTCAAAGTTCAGCCTTATTTTGATCCTGCCTTCTGGGATCAATTTATAAGAAATCACATGACTTACAAGAATCCCAGTTCCATTAACATATATTCAAGAAAATTATAATACCAACCTATTAGAAAAATGTTATGCAAACAAACTAGTTCATTAGTGTGTAAATTGGAGTTGGTAATCTAATCTTTTATGTCAACAATGTAGTCTGAGACTGCTTCTGAATTGCCTTGCTAGTTATCTGCTACTCTCCTGGAATATTCCATACTTTAAGATCCTTTAATTGCCAGTATTACGTGTTTATTTTGTAGCCCACAACACCTTCAGATAGTATTTTGGGTATTGGCAATATCCAAGTTGGACTACTGCAATGTTCTCTATATGGGACTGCTGAGGTGTGCAAGTGATACAGTATTCTGCATCTTGCTGTATATCGGACACACTTCCTAAGGAAAATATTTCACCCATTCAGATATTTTGTATTGGCTTCTGATTTTGTTTCAGTCATATTTCAAGCTTCTCTCTTTAGTCTTTAAATTCATGTACAATTAGCTTCAAACATAGCTGAAGAAGAGACTGACCCTCTGTAATCGCTTGAGGAATTGAGATCCTCCCATGAGTTCTTGTTGGTTCTTTCTTCACCTAAGTAAGCTAAGTGGCAGTCTATTTTTAAGAGAACATTTAGCTTTGCTGTTCCCAAATTTTGGAATGCACTCCTTAAAGAAGTGAGAGCACAAGACAATTTCTTGCAATTTAGAAAATCAGTAAAAATTATCCTATTTCATACTGTTTTTAGCTAATTCTGGGTCAAGCTGCCCAGTTTATGGGGTCATTTTGACACTGTGGTTGTTATAAAATCATTGGACTGTGCGCACATGCATGCCAGATTTTGTAATTCATGCTCATGTGCGCGTGGCATGTGCAGTGGGGGGTAGATTTATGCAAGTTTTGCGTGGTGACGCATCACGGCCTTCCCCAGTTCTCTCCCAATCCGCTCCAATTAAGACTGGTAGGAAACTTCCCTACACCCCACCCTAACCTCCATTCCCCTTCTCCTCTCCTCTCCTCTCCTGCCCACCCCCTAAACCTTAACTCCTACCTTTTTTTTTATTTTGTTGTTTACTGCTCCAATGTAGCAGTAGCAACTTGCATGCGCCAAAATTCCCTTCCCCGGTACAGCGGCAAATGGCCGCTGTACCGGCCGTCTCCAGCCCCGCTCCTCCCCGTCCCTCAAAGCGTCCCTTTTCTTTGGCCCGGCCCTTCTACATGTAACAGGAGTTATGTGCATGGCTGGGCCCCTTCTAAAATGTGTGTGGCATGCGCAAGGCCCGGCCACTCGTGAAACCCCCATCTTTTATGCATGGCAGCCATTTAAAATCAGCTCGTTAGAGCATTTAATGATTCCAAGAAATTGCTCGCTAGTCCTAATTCTTCAGTCACATAGTCAGTCTATATATGTATTAGCAAGACATTTTCAACTATCCTGTTAAGGTAGTCTCTTTGGTGATTTTCTCCTTTATTCTCCTCAATTTCTGCCCCTTCCTTTTTTTTATTTGGTTTGTGGACTACTGAGATTGGAAAGTTGTTTTTGTTATTGCAAGATATTCTTTGATATATTGTTTCTCAATCATGTTTCTGTTCAAAGTTCTTGTGCTTCGTAATAATATATAAGCTTATCGTTTTTACCCTACTAGTCCTGACCCCTAAAACCCTGCTGACTACCCTAAATTTTTTATTTTACTACTTACCCGCAGTCCATTGCAGCAGCAGCAAGTTACGCGGTTGTGGGATCCCGGCGCAAGCTTGTGTGCGACACTGACTTAATGGCACTGTCCTGGCCCACTCATGCCCCGCCCACTCCCTTCCCAGACCCTGCCCCGCCCTGCCCCATTTTGCAAAAGCTTTCCTGTGTGTGTACCGGGAGATACATGCGTGGTTGCGGGCCTCTTGAAATCCATGCGACCTGCGCGCGACCCATTCACCCGCGTTTTATCTCCTGGATTTGCCGAGCACAGGGCTTTTAAAATTCACTCTTTAATGAATCAAGTCCTAAATTTGTTTTCTTTACTATCAATTACAAGTGGAGTCATCCAACAAAGCACTTCGCTTTGCCTCTCTTTATTTGCTGAAGGCACGTCTAAAAATACTGAATATTCTAAGTTTTCTAATTATTTCTACTGATAGGTGACATTTATGAAACAAACAGTAAAATCCAAAATTATCTCTTTCAAATTATTCTATCCACCAGAGAGCTAAGAAATAATTCCTAAATCATGTGTAAAGGCTAACACTTCCAAATCTATTTGAGATTTTGCTTATTAGATTTTAATTTGTAACTGAAGTTATGTATATGACATGAAGACAAGATTACTTATTTAGATTATACAGTTTATTGTTTTTAATATATCTCTCTACATATCTATCTCTCTATCTATATAAGAATTATCTATAACATTTAAGCTATATAGGATATTAGTGGTCTATGGAAAATTCTGCCACAGTATTATCATTCTGAGCATTATCTTGATTCAACTATATTTTAAATCATGCCATCCACTGTGTTACAATAAGCACCAAATGTACACATACTTGAAATTCATCTTCTATTATATCAAAAGGGATGTGAAGCAACTTAAGACAGAATACTTGCAGATTAGTGCTATATTTTTCAGAAGAATTCTTTAAATCAGGTCAGTTGCACATGCATAGTAAATTCCACGTATCAGTCAGAAAGGTATAAAGTTCCCTAGAAAGGTAATTGGAAAAAGTTTGCATTTGAAAGAAACTGCATATAGAGGGGCTTGTTTAGAGCAAAATGCTGACAAGAACCCATATTCCTCTAGTTATTCATAGGAAAGAACAGTCTGCAACTAATTAGATTCTGCAGTTGGAGTTCAGGGGTCCATGGACCAGAATAAGCCACAGAGATTAATTTGTAATGCAGAAGCCTCTGCAGTTTTTTGTACAATAGCAGTACTTTATTGAACTAACATTTTTAGTTTAGTTTAGTTTATTGTCATTTATATACCGTTACATCAGACGTACCTTCACAACAGTTTACAAAGATCAAACATAAATATAGAAATACAAAGTTTCATAAAAAATAGTAACCGCTAACTCTATTAAAATGTGAAAATTAATAGCAGTTAAAGAAAAGGTAAAATCATGTAAAGCACATACATTATCTAAAAAGACTTAACTCATATCTATATAAGACTAATAAACAGAGGACAACACACTAAAACAAATAATGAAATGAACAAATAATGAAATGAACAAATTAAAGTAGTAGCATACTTATACTGGAAATTTGAAACTACTGAAACATGTTTGGTTGGGAGAAAAGGTTTCTTAATATTATTATGTGCTCTGCACTTTTCAAAAAAAGAGTGCATAGATTTACTCACTAAGGGCCAGATTTCCGAATCTACGCCTGATTTTATAACATGCGCACGCAGCCGCACGCATGTTATAAAATCCGGGGTTGGCGCATGCAAGGGGGTGCACACTTGTGCACCCCCTTGCATGCGCTGAGCCCTAGGAGAGCCCCGATGGCTTTCCTCATTTCCTTTCTCCCCCCCACCTTCCCCTCCCTTCCCCTATTTAACCCACCCCCCCAGCCCTACCTAAATCTCCTCCAACCTTTATTATTTAAGTTGCACCTCCCTCGGAGCAGGCGTAGGTTGCGCGCGTCGGCCAAGTGCTGGCGCGCGATCCCCCGGCCTAGCAGGCCTTCGGAGGCCTCTGGCCATGCCCACGCCCTTGACCGCCAACGCCCCGCCCCCTTTTTCAAGCCCCAGTACATACACGCGCGTTGCCGAGCCTAAATAGAATGAAAGTCTGTGGCTGTTATAACTCTTATATGGATTTTTACTCATTACTTTTCTTTCCTCCTTTCTGTCTGATCAGTTTGCATCTCTGTTCTTCTAACCTGTAATATTTTACAGTCTGACACTTGTAAAAGAAAATAATATTCAAAGATATGGAAAATATGCAAAACACACCAAATAATATAAAGAAACAAAAGTGTATTGCAAATTAGTCTTATGGTCTGGTTCCTCATGTAGTGCCCAAAATTTATTGGCATTAATATCAGCAGTTTAATTCCAAAACTAAAAGAAACAATTTCAAATTTTCAAGTAAGTCAAAATCAGTTCCTTCAGTACAATTTAATGCTCCTCTGTCCCCTGACATGGGACCATATTTTGCCGAAGCTTCATCAGGAGGAGCAACTCTACAGAAGAAATCAAAAGAGCATTAATTCAAAGATAATTATTTAACAAAATATACAGACCAATTAGTGGCTACAGCAAAGGAATGGTAAGGTATATAGGATACATACCTCGTTGAGAGATTGTGTAGGTATAACAATTTATAAACAACAAATCTGAGAAAGTATAAAGAGAGTATTAGTAAAAATGGAAAAACATTGGCTTGAGTAGGTTACATAACGAGAGATAAAAAAAAAACTGTCAAATAACCAACCTTATTCAGGACTCAGCTCAATATAATGTAGTGTGTGGCTTTAAAAGTGAGAGTGTATGGAAATGGCTGAAAGATATATTAAAGCAGCTAAAAACATATGAAAACTGCCATAACAATGCAATGACAACATAGGGGGTGGAGTTACTGATGTCACAAGCGCTACTGATATGATATCACATGGGCTACAGACAGGCAGTTAAGCACTGACAACATAAAAACTAAAAACAGGCAGACCACTCAATTTCCCTATTCAGTCCAAAGGGGATTAAAGAGTCAAGTGTAAATATCCAGCACCATGCTTGGCATACAAGGAGTCTTGAGAAATCATCACCCCGTGGTGACAGGGGCATTGCTTCTAAATAAAAAATTGAAGATCATTGAGGGAATGGTTGAGATCCAACCAATGAGTAACCAAAGGAACTTCCAATTTAGCATTTTGGATGTATGAACAATGTTCAAAGGTTCTAGACTTTAATATAAGAATATCTTTTCCAATATATAAAAATGTACACAGGCATAAAATAACGGCCATGATTCCTGCAGTACTGCAAGTAGATGTATGATGTAAAATATAATCTTTCCTCATAGCGGGGTGCATGGACACTGAAAGGGTAAGTGACATTGGACAGGCAGCACAATTCCCACTTGCGGAATGGCCCGAGGGAGCATCATTGGGTGATTTTAAAGATTTCAAAAAAGAGGTCACCAAAATATAATGCGTTTTTACCTCTTTTATTTGAAAAGATTGAAATAGGGGTGTTTGCCAATTTTTCTTAATAATAGAGCAGACTTCCTTGTTACGGCCAGAAAAGGGGAGGACACAAATAATACAAACATCTGGGTTAGTAATGCGGGGGCAAAAAAAGCCATTCATGATGAACATGTAGAGCACATTTGTATGCTTTTTTCAAAAGACTTCAGGAATAACCCCTAGAGAAAAAGTGAGAGAACCATGCCTGGGCTTGTGTAATAAAGTCAGAAGTTAAAGAGCACAAATGTCGAAGTTGTAGAAATTGGCCAACTGGGATGTTTTGTCTGAAGTGGCATGGATGATCAATTGCAAAATTTAAAAGGGGGTTGCAGTTGGTTGCGTTATGATAAATGGAAGTGACCGCTTGTCCCTCATAGAATGAAACCAGAGTGGGTGAAATGTAAATTAATGTCACAGTGGTTGAGCTAGTCAAGAAAAGACTAGAACTGAATGTTAGTCCCAGTTCATATGAGGAAAATGTCATCAATGAAGCGCAACCAAAGTATGAAAAGTTTAAAATAAATTGAGGGGTAGATATATTGAGATTCAAACTGAGATACATACAAGGAGGCTATGTCTGGGACCATGGTGGCTCACATGGCAGTTGCATTGAGTTGTTGATAATATGTATCTTGTAAAATAAAGACATTGGGGTAGATTTTTAAAAAATGTGCCCGCGCGTCTATGTGCGTGCGCTACTTGGCATGCACACATGGACACGCAATTTTAAAACATGTGTCTCGAGGGTTTATGCGCATGGCCGGGCCTTTGAAAATTGGCCCAGTGCGTGTAAGGCCTGGGTTTACGTGTGCAATTCTTTTAAAATCTACCCCATTTTTTATAAGTGCAATAGTAGCAAGGCAAAGTATGAAACTGATGGGAATCCGGGTGGGATGGGGCCATGAATTTAGATAGATTCAATGATAAAGAAAGCTTGCACCTATGGTATGTTTGTGTATAATGCCTCTATTTTCAAAAGCAACCAAGTAGAAAGGTTGATGGATAGGTGTAATCTGATCTAAACATTTTTACTGATAAATTTCTCCAGCCATTTGTGAATTCTTGTCCTTCATAGGTAAGAGACTCTGTATACTTTATTACACATTTAGATCATATTACAACTATCCATCAATCTTTCTACCTGGTTACTTGGGACATAGAAGCACTATACACAAACATACCACAGGTACAAGCTCTCCTTATTAAATCTCATCTGTCCCACCCAAATTCCCACTGACTTCATACTTCACCTTGCTACTATTGCACTTAAAAAAAAAAGTCTTTATTTTTCAAAATACATATTATCAATAAATCAATGGAAGTGCCATGAGCACCACCATGGTGCAAGACATAGCTTCCTTGTAGGCACCTCAGTTTGAATCTCAATATATCTACCCCTCAATTTTCTTTAAACTTTTCACATCCCTTTGGTTGTGCTTCATTGGCGACATTTTCCTTATATGGACCAGGACTATCATTCAAATTTATACATTTCTTGACTGCTCAACCACTTTGATATTAATTTACATTTCACCCACTCTATTTCCCATCACCAATTACCTTTTTAGATATCCTGGTTTCATTCTCTGAGGGACAAGCAGTCACTTCCATTTATCAGAAGACAACCAAATGCAACACCCTTTTCAATTTTGCAAGCAAACTTCTGCACCACTTAAGACAGAACATCCCAACCGGCCAAGTTCTATGACTTCAACATCTGTACTCTTTAACTTCTGACTTCATTACACAAGCCCAGACATTGTTCTCCCATTTTCTTTCTAAGGGTTATCCCCGAAATCTTTTGAAAAATGCTTACAAATCTCTACATGTTCATCATGAATGACTTTATTTGCCTCCCACTACTAAGCCAAATGACCATATTACATGCATCCTCTCCTTTTCTGAATGTATCAAGATAGTCTGCTCTATTATTAATAAACACTGGCAAATGCTTGTCCCTATTTCAATCTTTTCAAAACGGCCCAGATTTGCCTTTAAAAGAGGTAAAAGTTTGCAATATATTTTGGTGACCTCTTTTTTGAAATCTTGAACATTACCCAGTGATGCTCCCTTGGACCATTCCCCATATGAGAATTATGTTGCCTCTCCAATGTCACTTACCTTATCAGTGTTCATACGCCGCGCTAAGGGGAAAGGTTTTATTTTACATCATACATCTACTTGCAGTACTGTAGGAGTCATGTCCGTTATTTTATGCCTGTGTAAATTTTTATATATTGGAAAAACTATTCTCAAATTAAAGTCTAGAATCTTTGAACATTGTTCATATATCAGGAATGCTAAATTGGAAGCTCCTTTGGTTACTCATTGGTTGGATCTCAACCATTTCCTCAATGATCTTCAAGTTTTTGTTTTAGAAGTGGTGCCCCATCACCATGTGGTGGTGATTTCTCAAGACTCCTTGTATGCTGAGAGTAGCACTGGTTATTTACCCTTAACTCTTTAAATCCCTTTGGACTAAATAGGGAAATTGAGTGGTCTGCCTGTTTTTATGTTATCAGCGCTTAATTGCCTGTTAGGGATATGCAGAGGGACCGCATACGTTACATTCGGTATTTGTATTCATCGGGGGGCAGATACGTTGCATTCGGCAAGGAGGAGCCATTCATGTGTTCCATTCTTATTCGTTACCTGGCTAAAATTTTATTAACTACAATCCCCCACCCTCCTGACCCCCCCAAGACTTGACAAAACTCCCTGGTGGTCCAGTGGGGGTCCGGGAGCCATCTACTGTACTCACGCCGTCGGCTGCCGGTATTCAAAATGGCGCCGATAGCCTTTGCCCTTACTATGTCACAGGGGCCACCAGTGACATTGGTTGGCCCCTGTCACATGGTAGGAGCAATGGATGGCTGTTCCCCCAAGACTTGCCAAATGTTCCTGGTGGTCCAGCTGGGGTCCAGGAGTGATCTCCTGCACTTGGGCCGTCGGCTGCCAGTAATCAAAATGGTGCCGATAGCCTTTGCCCTTACTATGTCACAGGGGCTACCAGTGCTATTGGTCGGCCTCTGTCACATGGTAGGAGCACAAGATGGCGCAGGCCGTCCATTGCTCCTACCATGTGACAGGGGCCGACCAATGGCACCGGTAGCCCCTGTGACATAGTAAGAGCAAAGGCTATCGGCGCCATTTTGAATACAGGCAGCCGATGGCATGAGTACAGTAGATGGCTCCCGGATCCCCGCTGGACCACCAGGGAGTTTTGGCAAGTCTTGGGGGGGTTAGGAGGGTGGGGTTAGTTTAAATTTGCTCCTTTAGACGGCCAAATAATTCGGTGAAGATTCGTTGTATTCGTGGGAATCACGATACGTTTCACAGCGCAATGAATACAATGAATATGGCCCTATACATTGCGGATTGCCATTACATTGCAAACGAATGCACACCCCTACTGCCTGTCTCTAGCTCCTGTGATGTCATTAGCTCCTGTGATGTAAGTAACTCTGTCCCTTATGCAGACATCATATTGTCATGGCATTTTTCACATGCTTTTTAGATCCTTTAGTATCTTTCAGCCATTTCCATGCACTCTTGGTTTTAAAGCCGCACACTACATTATGCTGAACTGAGTCCTGAATAAGGTTGGTTCTTTGGTATTTTTTTTTTATCTCGTTATATAACCTATTCAAGCCATTATTTTTCCACTATTACTAATATTCCCATTATACATTTTCAGATTTATTGTTTATAAACTGTTATATCTATACAATCTCTCAATGAAGTATGTATGCCTTATACCTTACCATTCCTTTGCTATAGCCACTAATTAGTCTGAATCTTTTGTAAAATAATTCTCTTTGAATTGATGGTCTTTTGATTTCTTCAGTAGAGTTGTTCCTCCCAGTGAAGCTTTGGCAAAACACGAACCCATTTCAGCGGAGAGAGGAGCATTAAAATGTACTGCAGGACTGATTTTAAATTACTTGAAATAGTTTATTTTAGTTTTGTAATTAAATTGCTGATATTAATACAAAAACCTTTTGGTCACTACATGAGTTACCAGACCATAAGACTAATTTGCATCACACATTTGTTTCTTAAAGAAAATATTATGGCAATGTGGTTCAATGAAATTGCCTTTCATTAGGACTGTGTTGACTCTTGTGATTTCTTTTGAGATCATTTGGAATGAGTTTGTATTTTTATTTCAACTGAAGATTTCAATTATGTACAGTATAATCACAAAGACAAAAAGCACACATCTGGTGCATATATCTTTACTACATAGGAACCCATACTACTATCTTTACTACTATCTTTACCCATATGAACAATTTTAAAAAGGAAATTATTGAAAACACATAAATATTATAGAATAAAGGTATTTTTCTCCCATTGAAATATTGGATTTTACAGTGTTCATTTTGATCTTTTATAAGCAGGGACTATGCTATATTATGGCTGCAAAAGTACATTAAATTCCCAAAAAGACATGGCTACTGATGTCAAATGTTGAAAATCAACCATGCCTCTAAAAAATGTGAAATTCCCTTCCCAGTGGCCATGTGCACTATATTCAGTGGTGGCACACCTTGGAGCAACATGTGAACATGCTCCCTGAAGTACAGGAATCATGCAGCTCTTAAACCTTTGCTGCTGCTTTTACAGCTCCCAAAGATCTGCTGAAACAGTCAAGCCAAGCTGGAGGCTGAACCCCTACCACCAAATATGCTCACTGCCCTGAGGAACCAATCTTTTCTGGACCGCCACTGAAGACCATTTGCCGGCCCCTGGAGCTCCTGCTAAGCAAAGATCAGTCTCACCTCCCACAGGTTCTCAGCCACGCTGGGGTCTTGTCATTGCTGAAGACCTCTTTCTCTACTGAAATTCTACTGAAGCAAATGAGCCAGCCGCTGCTTTTGCTTAATACAGAGCATGAACTGGAGCTAAGGTGGGATATTCCCTGTAAGCCGTGTGCTATGCATGTGCACTCAGGTTATGAAATAAGCATATACAGGAAAACAAAGCATGCATTGCATAGTAACATTGTAATGGCGGCAGAAAAAGACCATCTGGTCCATGCAGTCTGCCTGGCAAACTTCTTATGGTAGTAATCTGCCGCTCCATGCAAGTATCCCTCATGTTTCTGTTAAGGGTGGTAACTGCTTCTCTGTGCATGTTACCCCCCCAAGCCTTATGTTTAGGGGAGTACTACGAACATTCAAAACCAAGATTTGACAGCTGCTTGGTTTTGAATGTTAATATTAGTACCCTTAACATAAGGCTTGGGGGTCATCTTCATGAAGTGGCAGTTACTAGGGATGTGCATTCGTATTGACCGCATATGTAAAACGCTACTCATATTTATTTTTAACTTAAAAAAAGGATTCGACATATACGATCGAATTTCCCACATATCCAACATAGCTATGTTGGATATGTTGGAAATCGCGATTGTTGAGCCAAAATAAAAATTTAAACCCCCTCACCCTCCTTAATCCCCCCCCCAGACTTACCACAACTCCCTGGTGATCGAGCGAGGAGTGAGGACGTCATTTCTGCAATCCTTGGCGAGAAGCATGTGACGTCGGCGGCACGTCGAGTGACGCCGGCGTCACGTGATTCCCGGCGAGTTCGTGCCGGAAGGCTCGTTCGGCCCAAAAAGAACTTTTGGCCAGCTTGGGGGGGTCAGGAGGTCACATGCTTCTCGCCAAGGATTGCAGAAATGACGTCCTCACTCCTCGCTCGATCACCAGGGAGTTGTGGTAAGTCTGGGGGGGGGATTAAGGAGGGTGAGGGGTTTAAATTTTTTTTTTTGCACATATGGACATATACCCAACTCATTTAATTTTTTTTATGTCCATATTGACCGCAAATGGGACCCCTTTTGGACATATGGACATAAACTTTTGCTCTGCACATCCCTAGCAGTTACTACCACAAAAAACGGGCTGGGAAATCTGAATACCAGATGGTTTTTTTCATCTGTCATTACTATGTTACTATGTAAGAAAATAGTGTTTCACAGAATATGGCACACAAATTTGTATACTAGGTTGCTCATAAGAACGTTTATGTGCACATAGCCTGCAAAGAATTAGAGGGAATATTGGTAATGGAGCTATTGTGATTGTGTGGGCTAGTGTGATAGTTCACTTACATTACATTTTTAGACGCAGCAAGATGCCGAGGGGAGAAGGAACAGGCAACAGTAACCTTCACTGCAGGTGCACTCTGTCTTGCTTTTGTCATGTGAAACAGCAGCATTATATCCAAGCAAAGGGGAAAAACAATTGCCAGGATAGTTTTATACTTCAGGTAATGATTTTCTTTGTTCTATGCTTAATGATGTACCACCAAAGAAAAATGTGTGCACGTATCAATGTTGTCATGTGTTTTCATTGGTTTGTAGGAAAAAAATGGAAAATCTTCAAATGAATATAATTTTTTCTGGACAAAGTTTGTGAAAATGAAATGTCAGGTCCCTGGTTATTAGCACCTTTCTGAGTTTTGTATTTTCATTCAGGAACGTACTTGCTAAGACACAATAAACCCTTTAGGCTTCCTGTACTAGCTGTTTTCTTAGACATTTACAATGAGCAGTCAGAAGCCCAGAAAGAGTTAAATCACTATTATAGTTCTGTTTAATAGCAAGCAATCAAGAAATGATGAATAATCAGAGAACAACAAAAGGACTATTAGCTGTCAAATTTACCAGAGTCATATGGGAGGTTATTGTTGTTTTTAATAGCAGAAGTCAGTGAAAAATATACTTTTCACTGACTGTTTTCTCCATTTATTACAAAGCGACTTGGATGCAAGTAAACAGTGTATACTAAATACAATATTTTCTTAAAGGTGGATAGCTTTACAAAAAAAAAAAAAATCTCTGCAGAAAACATGCCCGGGGACAATGCAAAAGGCAACAGTGCACTCTTTGCTCCCATTAAGGACTACCAGGATATCCACCAAAGTATACACAAGTCATCTAAATACCAACTGAAAATGTAAAGAAAAACAGGATTTTATATTAAATTTCTGTTCAAAAGTCGAAAAATTAAGCTTTTTAAAATTATAATTGACCTATTATGGAATGCGCATCACAATTGACTGTTGATCCTGAAGTTTTAAATCTATGAAATCTTTCTAGCACCCAGGAATCTCTAATTGACAAGGAGAGTTCTAGAAACTCCCCCTTTTGTTATTGCAGCTTTTTATCTTGGATAGAGAGTCTCTCAGCCTGACACACAGGTTGTTTTTCTCCATACTGCTCTGGTAGGATGAAAGCTTGGAGCTAGGGAGAAAAAATAATCTGGATTTAGGGATTCCTAGGTAACTCTTTCTCCTTATATTTTTTACACTTGATTCACAATGCCACATTTCAATGAGACCAGCATCAGCACATCATACAGTGATCAATTCATGCTCTGATCAATCAGAGAGGCTGAGGTCCATCTCATAACCAGTGATTAAATTAACTCACAGCCTGGGCTTTGCAGATCGAAGAATGGAAGACACAAGTTGATTGCTACCATCAAAAGAGAACAAGCCCTGATCTATCAGCAGTTATCATCCATCATCCATCATCCACCAACCAGCACCATCATTAGCCACTAAAGCATAGGCATCTTCCCCAACTATATACATGCACAAGCTTCTTAATCTCCATAGCTGAAATGTCTCTGTTCTTTCTGTTTTGAGTCCAGTTTTGAGTTAAAGGCAGGGGGCTAAAAAATTTTGTTTACAGAGATACTATTCACAGGACAACAGCACCATGGGAGAACCTGAACTCATCAAATCTTGGAAGCATTGTAACCTATGGTTACCTGCTAAAATTGTGCTCAAGTGCAACTTGTGGAATTTTTAATATTTTATTTTTCATCTGAGCATGCTCCAGTTTTTTTGTGAGCCACTTCTTGGAGAGCACTGGAATAGACAACATCTCGTCCTGCATGTTACCTTAGATAATCCAGTTCTTTGTAAAGCATTTGGAAGCTCCAGAGAGGGAAATGCCAATTATTTTATTGGGACTACTCTTGCTGAGGCATGGGGCCTATCACCCTGGTGTGAGCATCAGGGGGTTATACTAATTCCACTGTTAGTGAAATCTCAGAAGTATGAGCAGCATTGCCTAGCTGATTATCAAATTGCATCAGCCAGCATTACTATCCTCCACTGATATGCTGGCAGTTTTTGCCATTTTATTGAACTGTAACAACTACTCTGAATTGGGACCTCTGTTTGCTGTGTCATATGTGTGCAAGAAAATGAGTGCTGTGCCCCACATTTTTGACCTATGGTAGACTATCCAGTAGGTATAAGGCACTTCTGCAGAGTGGAAGATTCATGGGGTGGAATCAGTCATGGTATGATTACCTTCCCAATGTCTTCAGTGGGATCCTAATTATGGCAGTACCTGCAGTGGAAAAAGGCAGGAGATTCGGGTGGACCACTACTAGTGATTAGTGAGGGAAAAATCACCAAGAAACCGCTGGAAAAGGAGGACTGGCCTGCTGCTTATATCAGTTTAGATCCACTGGATCTCTTGAGAGAGAAGAAAATGACCATACTGGCACAATAGGAGGTGCCTAGTGGAGTGAGCCTAGTTCTGCAGGCTCACTCCACTAGGCACCTGTAAGAGCCAAAGACTAATTGGAACATCTTATGGTGCTGAAGGTTAGCCCTCCAGTGAAGGAGTCAGCCATGTCAATAGCTCCCGGGAAAGACAAAGGAGCAGACCCTGATGTGAGCAGGTTGCAAGTGAACCACCACCAGTTAGGATGTGCTGGGGTATGAGCTGTAGGTCATCTTTTAAACTAAGCCAATGTGGGTACGGTATGTCCATATGCGAGAAAGAAGAGTTCCCTGAAGGAGGATAAAGACTCAAGGTCAGACTTCTGAAGTTACAGGGGAGAGCACAGCAGAGGCTGTAGAGTATTATGAACCTCCAGAGGAAGCAGGAATGTGGGTAGGATATGTTACACAGGCTGTGGTTCCTTACCGTAATGATTACCAGAGAACTGTGGAAGATCCATGGCTGGAGTCAGGCAGACTGCATACTTTAATACTTATTGACATGCAGGGTGTTTTTTTTTTCTTTTTTTGTGAAAAATGGCCCATGAAGCATATATTGCACATAAGAACCTTCATTTTCAGTTTTTATTTTATTTTTAGGGTAGTTTATCAGTGTTTATCAAAATTAATAAAAATGAGTCATTTTTTCTACTGATTTCCTCTCATTTTTCTTTGCTTTGATGGGCACTGATACATTCCCAGGAAAATAAAATAAAAACTTAAAATGAAGGTGCCACGTGCATGTTACAAAATACGATATACGTGCGCACATGTGGCCCAATTTTATAATCGGCATGCGCATGTGTGGGTGAGGTCACACACGTGTGTGCAACGGGGGGGGGGGGGGATTTTGTAAAGGAGTGGACTGGGAGGGAACTTCCCTATACCCCTACCTAACCTTCCTACCTTTTCCCCTCTCCTCCCCTGATCCCTAACTCCTAACTACCTACGTACCCTACTTTTTTTGTTTTATAACTTACCTTCTCCTCCGGAGCAGAAGTAAGTTACACACATGGGCTGGCTCCTGGCACGTTCTTCCCCAGGACAGGGCGTAATGGGCTCTGTCCCGGCCAGCCCCGCCCCTCCTCACTCAGACCACACACTCCGACCTGCCCCTTTTGGCTAGCCCAGAACTTCTGTGTGTATCAGGAGATATATGCATGGCCGGGCCCTTTCGAAAATGTACTTGGCACACGCAGGTACCAGCCTTGCGTGTATCCCCCCCAGTATTTGTGCGTGCGGGCTTTTTAAAATTAGAACTTAAGTGCACAAACTTTATGTGTAAAATTTAAATATTTGTGAACAAGAAAAGGTTTGCAAACAGTGCTTTGTTCCTATCCCTCTTAGGACCTTTATCATTGGAAGAAAGCTGGAGGGAGATCTGGGAGGTTTTTGGGTGCAGGGGGAGGGGATAAAAGACTGCCAGGGGAAAGGTTTTGTGATATCAGGCTACACAAAGCCTTCCCCAGGTAATTTTTTTTTTTTTTTAATGGTGGCTGAGGGAGGGCCCATAGCTAAACAAATGGAAACTAAAAATAAACAGAATTTTACATAAGAACTAATGGTATTTTTTGGTATTGTTTGTTTATTATTTTATTATGTTGTTTTAAATCTTATTTTATATTGTTTATTCTTATAATTATGTATGTTATGTTGTAAACCATTTTGATCAAATTTACTTTTGTAAAGGCGGTATATAAACAATTTTTAAATTAATAAATAAATAAATAAAATAAATAAACTACCATATTGGGTCAGACCAAGAGTCCATCAAGTCCAGAATCCTGTTTCTGATAGCAGCCAATCCAAGTCACAAATACTTTGCAGGATCCCAAATTGTTGTGGAGCACTAGGAGAGCGATCCCACTTCCTGGGAGATGTGTGTCCATGGGCCACGGCTCGACCCCAGAGGAACTCTGAAGAGGTGCTGCGGGAGGCGTGGCATGCCCGAGCATGGGCTGGATGGGAGCAATGCTGGAGTGATGACTGGGAAGACAGGCCCTCCTCCAGACCGTTCCGAGCCCTTTCGGACCTGCCGCAGGGTACGGCACAAAGCGGCAGGCCGGATGGAGGCCAGGGCAGCGAAGACTGGAACATTGAGATACTGACGAGACTTCAGGAACGACGTAGACTCAGGCAAAGACGTGGACTCAGGGATGAGGTGCTGGATGCACAGACGTGGACTCAGGACGAGGTTCTGGATGCACAGAGGTGGACTCAGGCACAGACGTGGACTCAGGACGAGGGTACTGGATGCACAGAGGTGGACTCAGGCACAGACGTGGACTCAGGACGAGGTACTGGATGCACAGAGGTGGACTCAGGAACGAGGGCTGAAGGAAGACATGGGCACTGTCCCTCAGGGCGCCCTACTCAGGCCACCCACGGGACTGAGTCGCGGACCACCCTGTCCCATGCGCGCCCTACACAGCCCTGGGAGGCTGGTTGTGGACCACGCTGAGAACGGGAGAGCATAGGGAAGAGGAAGCGGTGGTTTACTGCACTCCTGGCAGTTGAGGCAAGTTGCTGCACACCTGGCAGCCGAAAGCTGGTGCTACACTCCTGGCAGCCGAAGGCAAGTTTGCTGCACACTGGCAGCCTAAGGCAGGTTAAAGCATCAGGGTCAGGAACAAACACTAAGGATACTGGAACAAGAGACAGACCTCGGGGCTGGAACATGGACATCCGGAACAGCAGGTAACATCAGGACTGGAACACGGATACTGGATCAGGAGACACACCTCAGGGCTGGAACATGGACATCTGGAACATGGATACTGGATCAAGAGACAGACCTTGGGACTGGAACAGCAGGCGGACATCAGGTCTGGAACAGAAGGCGGACATCTGGACAAGATGAGGAGCTCCAACAAGTAACAGGAAACACAGGATCTTGCAGAAGTGCTGGAACACGGACGACTCCTGGAGCGAAGGATCTCAGGAGTGACCAACTCCTTGCGAAGGCAAAGTTAGACTGGACACTGAGCCCTTTTGTAGGGCTGATGAGGACAACACCCAGGGAGGGGTCAGCAGAGGGTCACACCTGGCTGGCCCTTGAAGAGGAGGAAAGAGGCGCGTGCCCGCGCCCTAGGAAGCTGGAGAGAAGAGCTGGAAGCTGGTGGCATCCTCTGCAACGTGGAGGGCCCAAGGGAGCAGCGGAGCAGCTATGGACCGAAGCTGGGTAAAGGCAAGTCGCAGGAGCGGCTCCCAGCCGTGAAGACAAAAGCAGGAAGGCAGGAAGAGACGAAGGGCTGGCTGCAAGAATGGCTCCAAGCTGTGAAGACAGCCCCAGGAAGAGAGGTGAGACTGCAGGCAGAGTAGAGAGCTGTAGCAGGCTGCAGGCACCGGCAGGGATGGCTTTCCTGCTGGGCGAGGACCCGGACTGCAGTATGGGCACCGGCAGGGACGCCCTCCCTGCCAGCTGAGGACCCCGGCAGTGAAGCAGGACATCAGGGGAGAGCTGAAGCAGCAGCAGCCGCGTCAGTGGCCCGACTGGCTGCGAAGGTAAGAGCCTGCCCACGCTCCTCGCCGGCAGGATCGCAACACCAAATAGCAGATAGATTCCATTTTGCTTACCTGTTAATAAAGGTTTATGGACTTTTTCTCCAGGAACTTGTCTATACCTATTATAAATCCAACTATCACATCTTTATTACAACTTTATCACATCTTCTGGCAAAGAAATCTAGAGCTTTATTGTGCATTGAGTGAAAAAGTATTTTCTCTGATTTGTTTTAAATGTGTTGCTTAGTAATTTCATGGAGTGTCCCCTAATCTTTTTATTTTTTGAAAGTGTAAACAACGGATTTGCATTTACCTGCTCTACTGCATTCATGATTTTATAGACTTTTATCTTATCTCGCCTCAGCAGTCTCTTCGCTAAGCCAATGAGCCTTAACCTTTTTAGCTTTTCCTCTTAAGGGAACCATTTAATTCCCTTTATCATTTTGGTTGTCCTTCCTTGAACTTTTTCTAGTTCTGCTATATCATTTTTGAGAAGCGGCGACCAGAATTGTACACAGTACTCTAGATGTGGTGTCACCATGGAGCGATACAGAGGTATTATATTTTTCATTTTATTCTCCATTCCTTTCCTAATAATTCCCAACATTGTGTTTGCTTTTTGACTGCACCACACACTGAGATGAGGACTTCAATGTATTTTCCTCAATGACTCCTAGATCCTTTTCTAGGGTAATGACTCCTAGTATGGAATGTAACATTGTGTAACTACAGTTTGGATTACTTTTTCCTATGTGTATCACTTTGCACTTCTCCAAATTAAATTTAATTTGTATTTGCATGCCTAGTCACCCAATCTCTTAAGGTCCTCCTGTGATTTCTCACAATCTGCTTGTGATTTCACAACTTGGAATAATTTTGTGTCATTGGCAAAGTTCATCCTACTTGTTCCCTTTTCCAGATCACTTGCACCAGTCTCAATACAGATCCACTGTTTACCTTCCTCCATTGAGAAAATTGACTTTAGTCCTACTCTCTTTTTCTTGACTTTTAATCAGTTTGCATTCTATAAGAGGAAATTGCCTCCTATCCTATGATTTTTTAATTTTCTCAGTATCTCATGAGGGACTTTGTCAAACACATTCTGAAAATCCAAATACACCACATCCACCGGCTCACCATTATCCACATCTTTATTAAACCCTTCAAAAAAGTGTTGCAAATTGGTGAAGCAAGACTTCCCTTGGGTAAATCTGTTTTTAATTTTTCTTTTGTTTTGTTACTTTTTCTTTTGTTTCGTTTCACAAATGACAAGAAATGACATAGGAAATGTCATTTCAAACATAAACACATCCCTACTGAATATCACATTAAGGTGGTTTTTACCATGACCGTAAATGCAGCTCCATTACTGGCCACAACAAGGAACAGTCTGCGTTACTGCCCAGAGAATAATGCTGGATGGTGTGACAAAGCCACCACCCCACCCAGATTATGACAGGGTGTCTGAACCTTGAAGTCCACCCCCCAGCCCCCCTCCGAGGTCACATAAGAGATTCAGAATCTTTATGCCTCCCTAAGTTATAAAATTGCCACGTCCTTGGGTGTTCACCGACGTACAAGCGTCTCAATGTGTGCCCCTGTGCCACTTTGAAAGTTACCGTCTTATTCTATTAGTAAGGAATATTTTGTGGGACGTCTTTAAATACAGAAAAATGGTTGAGGTAACAAAAACATTTTAAACTTGCAAGCACTGCTGACAGTCCTCAAGGAACAGGTAAAGAACAGTTCTTTACCCTGTCCTATAATTCTGAAAGAAGGGGACACTCCATGAAACTAACTACCAGCAGATTTAATAACTTTTATACACATATGCATGTATGTTATAAAATAGCATGGGCGCATGCACATATGTGCCCAATTTTAAGTTTATGTGCACCCAGCTGTGCATCTTGGGTTTCTTCTGCATAAGCCAGGGAATTAATTAACGGGCACTTGTCCAAGTCATGACCAGTTTCACCAGTTTGTCCACCAGTTCTCCCAGTATAAAGCTAGCTCCTCTATTCCTCTATCCCCCCCCCACCCCCCAGTTTAATAGTTTGCATTCCCCCCGGTTACTTCAGACCCTTTAAACCCCTCAAAGCAGTAGTAAAGTTAAGTAGCACTAGACCTGGGTGCGCACTGGGACGCATAAATATTTACGCGCACATCTCCTGGTCACGCCCAGAAATGCCGATGGCCCGCCCAGATGCTGCCCAGACACCGCCCCTTTTTGAATCCATGTGAGATGTGCGCGTATCTGAAAAGCTTTTCAAATTAGGCCAGCCTGACCTGTGCGCACATTCCCTAACTGATGCATGCACCAGGCTTTCGAAATTAATCTTTAAGTGTCTTCACATAAGTCAGTTAAAAGAAAGTGCAGTATTTTATTAGACACGCCCCACTGGGAGGTGTCTTGTCAGCAGGTTCCTTGTTCATTCTCTTTTAGCTCTCTTCCAGGAAAGGTAACTACAGCAGGGCCCCTCCTTGGTGGCGTATCCATGTCTTCAAGGAGAAGGAATAGTCCTTACAGTCCAGGAGGATTCTGAGTGAAAGGAAGTGTGTCTTCTATTCCTTGTTTCATTAAATATTACCTTATCTGTGTTGAAGAGGAGCAGAGGAAGGCTGGAGCAGAGGAAGGCTGACAAGCCTGTGAACCTGCCCCAGGAGTTTCTGCACAGAGTTTGGATACAGGAGCTCATGAATGTTTAAGAGGATTCTCAGATTAGAAACCCTCAGAAACAGAGAAGAAATGTATCTTCTTTCCAAGAGGAGAATTAAGATCCTGCTCGGAGGACTGAATCAGCATTTGTACCCAGGTAACAATACAGAGACAATACTAGAGACCTGGAAGGATCTACTAGGGGAGGAGAGAAAGAAAATCCCTGTAGGGTTGCTGACAACTTATTTTATACCATTGATTGTGTCTCAGATTTTGTTTTTCTGTATGAAATATACACATTGTTTGCTCATTTACTTTTTACAAATATTTCAATAAAATTTAATTTTGGAAAATCCCCGACCTATTATGGCTGAGGGGTTTATCTGCAGGATTATTTAATGGGATTTATTGCCTAAGGGCCTTGAAATCTGGTTTCCCCCAACACCTTGTCAGTAAGGACTGGGAATCTATGGGATGTTTGGTGGTCCCTCAGCACTCCCAGAGATAGTCCTGTATCTGATTAGAATGTGCAACAGGGGTTACAAGTATGTAGAAAGAAAATACATTACAAAAATGAATGGAGAATGGTAGGGGTGTGTGGGTCAAAAATGTATGTTTTGATTTATTTTTTGTTTCTGGGAATTCATTTTCAGTTTATTTCCCAAACTGAAGAAACTCATTAAATAACCAAAACCTACCCCAAAACAAAACAAAACAAAACAAAAAAGGGCATTCCCAAGACCCGCCAACCCCCTTCCTATCCCAGAAAGACAGCCCTGGACTCCTGGCCTATCTGGCTGGGCTGAGCCAGGTCATCTGGGCCTCCCCAGGCCCCTCAAACACCCTGCTGCCCTAAAAGACAAGCTCAGGGCTTACACCTTCCCAGTGGGGCTGAGCCAAACCCAGTCACATTCTCCCCAGGCTCTTTCAATGCCGCATCCCCCCTATAAAAAATCGACAGGACTGGAAACTCCATTTGTGGGGATCTGCAAGACTGAAAGAAAAGGAGCAATATTTGCTTAATCCCGTCCTCATGCTCTGAGCTTCGAAAAAGGTACTAGTGCTCTTCAAGTCAGTACCTAAGTGACATTTCTTTGGTACCCATCTCAGGGATGGCCAGTGCCAGTTTTTTGTATGGCTGTATGAAAACCTTTGGGTATTTTTGTGCCATTCAGAACAAATCGAAAATAACCTTTTTCAGTTTGGATGCAAATACCTAAAGAATGGAAATGCATGTTCATTTTTTTTCCTGCTCATTTAGAATTAGTCACTGTTGGGCTATGGCCCCAGTGAGTTTTCATTTGCATCTACCTAGGATTTTTCCCCTTTAACTTCCCCTCCCTCTATCCAGCTCTGTCATCACAGCTTTAGCCCTCAGTCAGGGGCCACAAACTGCAGTTGCTGTCGGAACTTTGCTAACATGGTCTCAGGGAGGATAGCGTTCAAACAAATGTGCACAATGGCATGAACATGCATATATGGCCACGAGCAGATCTATGCAAGCATTTTATAACCTGTGCGTATGATATATGCTCATTTTATAAAAGACACGTACCTCTACCCTGCAGCATCTGGGCATATGTATGCTTAACGTGAATACATGAAATGCATTGAAACTAGGGATGTGAATCGTTTTTGAACGATTAAAATTATCGTCAGATAATTTTAAAATCGTCCAAAATCGTTTGAGTGCACAATACAATACAAATGCCCCCGATTTATCGTCAGGGGCATTTGTATTGTATCGTTAAATAGGACGTGGGAAAACCGGCACACCAAAAAAACCCTAAAACCCACCCCGAACCTTTAAAACAAATCCCCCACCTTCCCGAACCCCCCCAAAATGTTTTAAATTACCTGGGGTCCAGTGGGGGGCTCCCGGCGTGATCTCCCTCTCTCTCTGGCCATGGTTGCATTGAGAAATGGCGCCGGTGGCCCTTTGCCCTTATCATGTGACAGGGCAAAGGTAGCGCCAGCGCCATTTTGGTTCCTGGCTCCCGACATCACGCGTGCAGGAGATCGCCCCCGGACCCCCGCTGGACTCCCAGGGACTTTTGGCCAGCTTGGGGGGGGCCTCTTGACCCCCACAAGACTTGCCAAAAGTCCAGCGGGGGTCCGGGAGCGACCTCCTGCACGCGGGCCGTATTTCCAATCTTCAAAATGGCGCCGGCGCTACCTTTGCCCTCACTATGTCATACGGGCGACCACAAGCCACAATTCTGCCACTACAAATATTGCAAAATTCAGCTGCTAGAATTTTGACTGGCAAAAAAAAGAATGATCACATTACAGGAACGCTCGCTGATTTACACTGGCTCCCATTTGAATAAAGAATTCAATATAAGGCTTTATGCATAATACATAAACTAATCCACGATGAAAAAGCTGACTGGCTTAACACTGCTCTGCGCATACATGTCCCACAAAGAAACCTAAGATCTGCTAATAAGGCTCTACTAACTGTCCCCTCTGTCAAAACAGCACACCTCACGCAAGATAGGGAGAGAGCACTATTACTGGTTGGCCCCGTACTATGGAACACCATGCCACTCGAAATAAGGCTGCAGAGAAACTTCAAAATATTCAAATCCAATCTGAAAACCTGACTATTTAAACAAGCTTTTTATAAAGATAAAGAGAAGGAAAAAAACAGTTGATTGATTAGGATGCACCAAACTAGAAATTGTTAATTAATTGTATCCTACAAATGCACATTAAGGTTAAATTCATTCCGCCTAATATGCTCTCTACAGACAAGCTTAATGTACACACATAGTTTATTGAAGTGAATTGTTACCGCACTATGATGGCACATGATTAATTGTAATCTATACCACTTACTCTTTTTATTATCGTGCCTTGTTGTAAACCGTTGTGACGGTTATCTAACTTAATGACGTTATAGAAGAGCTTTTAAATAAATAAATAAATAAATAAATAAATAAATGTGAAAATATCACAGGTGCAATAAATGTAATGCGTTTTGTGAAAAAAATACTTATGAGAAGTAGTACCAGGAAAATTACCCTAACCATGCCCCCTTTTTTTTTTTATCGCGGGCACTATTCTTGCTATATTTATTACAAAAGGATTAATCTAGACCTAAATTAGATAAGGCAGTGGGGCCAGATGTGATACATTAGAGCATATTGAGAAAACTTAAGAGTCCTGGCAGTTCTGCTGACTGACATTTCAATGCTTCTTTAGAGTTGAGAGTAGCTCTGGAAATGTGGTTCCTATTCATAAAAGTGGAAGTAAAGAGGAGTCTGGAAATTACTAGAGATGAGCTTTGTTTTTTTCTACTGGGTCGTTTTTTGAGTCGGACGCTTCGGGGTAAAGTTTGTTTTCCCTCGGTTAGTTTTTTGGAAAAATGAACAAAAACTAAATGGGGAAAAACGAAACGGGCCCAAAAAACGACGCGTAAAAACAAAGCTAAAAAAAAACCACCCCAAGCATTAAAATTTACTATAATACATTAAATACAACCCCCCCCCCCCCCACCATCCCGATCCCTCCCCGAGACTTACTAACATCCCTGGTGGTCCAGCGTCGTCCCGTGAGCGATTTCTCCCTCCATGCTGTTGGGCTGTCTGGCCTGCCTCGATCAAAATGGCGCTGATAGCCTTTGACCTACTATGTCACAGGGGCTACCGGTGCCATTGGTCAGCCCCTGTCACATAGTAGGAGCAATGGATGGCTGGCGCCATCTTGTGCTCCTACCAAGTCTTATGGGGGTCTTTTTTCAAGTCTTGTGGGTCAGGATGGTCCCCCAAGACTTGCCAAAAGTCCCTGGTGGTCCAGCGGGGATCTGGGAGCGACCTCCTGAACTCGGACCGTCAGCTGCCAGTAATCAAAATGGCGCCGATAGCCTTTGCCCTTACTACGTCACAGGGGCTACCAGTGCCATTGGTCAGCCCCTGTCACATGGTAGGAGCACAAGATGGCACTGATGGCCATGTGACAGGGGCTGACCAATGGCACCGGTAGCCCCTGTGACATAGTAGGTCAAAGGCTATCGGTGCCATTTTGAAGCGAGGCAGGCCCAAAAGTCTGATGGCACAGAGGGAGAAATCCCTCACGGGACCCCGCTGGACCACCAGGAATGTTAGTAAGTCTTGGGGAGGGATTGGGATAGTGGGGGGTGGTTGTATTACAGTAAATTTTAATGCTTGGGGTGGTTTTTCATTTAAAAAAAAATAAAATGTGCCCCTCCCCCCTTACAAACCCGAAAAACTAATTTTCCTCGTAGTTTGGGGAAAATCAGTTTCGGGGTTCGGGGCCCCCGACCCATGATGAATTAGGCAATTTCATTGAAATTTTCTAATTCTTGATAAACGAACCACATCTCTAGAAATTACAGGATGGTTAATCTGACCTCAGTGGTAAGCAAATTAATGGAATCGTGCTAAAACAACAGAATAGTGCATTTTCTGAAATCCAATGGATTAGCATGATTCAAAGCACATGGTTTTACAGGAGATAAATCTTGTCACACAAATCTGATCAATTTCTTTGTTTAGGTCACAAGAGAGTTGGGTCAAGGTAGAGTACTAGACAGTATACTTGGATTTCAGTAAGGCCATTGCCATTGTTCCTTCCTTGCTATAGAACCCAGAGTGACTAATTGGGTTAGAAACTGGCTGAATGGGAGGTGACAAATGATAGTGGTAAATAGAGTTGACTCTGAGGAGGGAGATATTACTAGCGGTATGCCTGAGGGATCATTCCCGGGACCGGTTCTTTTCAAAATTTGCATGAACAACATAGCAGAATGGTTGTCGGATAAGGTTTGCCTTTTTGCCAATGATACCAAAATTTGCAACAGGGTAGACAGCCAGGAAAACATGAGGAAGGATCTAGCAAAGCTCAAATCATGGTCTAGAGACTGGCAGCTAAAATTTAATGGTAAAAAATGCAAAATAATGCATTTAGGATGCAAAAGCCCAAAAGAGAGGTACAGTATTTGAGGAAAAATGTTTCTAAGCATGAAAGAAGTGTGGGATCTGAGTATGATTGTATCTGATGAACTTAAGGTGGCCAGAGGTGAATAAGGTCAATCCAGAAAGTGGCTACTAAAATGATCAGTGGTCTTCATTCTAAATCATATGCGGATAGGCTTAAAGATCTAAACATGCATACTCTAGAGGGAAGCCGAGATAGGGGAGATATGATAGAGACATTTAAATATCTCAAAGGTTTCCATGCACAGGAGGCTAGCTTATTTCAATGGAAATGTGGCTCTAGAATGAGGAGTCATGTGATGAGGGTGAAAGGGGGTAGATTCTAGAGTAATCTTAGGAAATATTTCTTTACAGAGCATAGCGGATGCATGGAATGGTCTCCCATTGGAGGTGGTGGAGTCAAAGCCAGTATCTGAATTAAAAAAAGCATGGGATAAATACAGGGAATCTCTGAGGAAGTGCTGGGAATTGTAAGGCTAGATAAATTGGGTTGATGATCAGGCTAGATAAACCATATGTTCATTTTCTGCAGGCATGTTTCTGTGTAATAGAACAAAATGATTGAACCACCTCTATCCAATTCACACATAATAAAATCTAACAGTTAGACCAGTAGATTCTCTGTGCTATGGTCTTATCAAAAACCACACTGGGAAAAAGCACATTTCTCAACAATCTTTCTTAATGAGGGAAGATGCAAAAAGGATAATAATTAGTCAGAGCAGAAGGCAAAACCAAAGGCTTTTTTTCAATGTCAAACTATTGCTCCTTCATCAACTCAGTAATTACTCCTTCAGAAAGAGATGCGTTAGCAAAGATTAACTATAATCTCAGAAAAAATGTTTTTTTAAACTAAGCACAATCCAAAATGGTCAGAGAACAAAAAAATAAAAAGGGCAGGGACCTCAAGGATGACAACAAATGAGGAACTGCAGAGAGGATGCATTTGTAGATGAGTAAAAGAAACGAGCTGTATGCCGAAGCAGAAGGGGAGCCAATGCTTAGACTTGAGAAGAGAGGTGACATCAGGGCTTCTCAAACCTTTCCCACAGCTTGTGGGGTATTCAGGATATCTACAATGAATATGCATGAGATAAATTTGCATATCATGGAGACTCATGTTTGGGAAGCCCTGGGTTACATGGTCATAGCAAAGCTGAGGGAAGATACATCGAATTTCGAATAGATTTCGGTGGAGAGAGATGGTTCAGAGCTTAAACCCATATGTAAGATTAAATCATAGTGAAGAAAATAAATATTTCAGTTCAAACAGTTTATTTTCAAAGTAAACATCATAAACAAGCTACACAGCCTAATAAAATCTGGCCATAATTATGTATGCAGCAATATTATAGTCTGCATTATTAAAAAACCATAGAACTAGCACTATTTCATTTTCATGTTCATAATACAAATTATGGCAACCACATGATGTTTATTTATTTGCACATTCCTGAAATTTTTGGCAATAGAAAATCATATTGAGGTCAGTTTTAAAAAACTGTAGAATAGATGACTTATCTAGTTAAAGTTGGCCAGATAAACTATTCTATATATTCAGAAGTATAAACATCCCACTCGCCCGAGCGGCCTCAGCGCCGAGAACGGGCCGGAGAGCAAAAGAAAAGAAAAAATTACAGCAGCAGCTAGAATGGGAAACAAAATTGAAAAATCGCGCCGAACCCGCAGAGACACGCCCACGCCGCCGCTCCAATCAGATCAGGCCCTGCTGCCCTTTAAATCGAGGTGTTTCGGCGCCATTTCCTCCTCTTCTCTTCACTGCTCCATCGCCGGGGAAGGCCTGCGCTATCGGCGCCGAGCCCCGCCGGGGGAAGGTCAGTGTTTAGCCCCCTCGCCCGAGCGGCCTCAGCGCCGAGAACGGGCCGGAGAGCAAAAGAAAAGAAAAAATTACAGCAGCAGCTAGAACGGGAAACAAAATTGAAAAATCGCGCCGAACCCGCAGACACGCCGCTCATGACGCCCAGCGCAAACAGCGAGGCAAAAGCGAAGTCAATTATAGCTTTTACAAATAACTCACATCCGCGCCAAAAATCACCGTGATCCGAAGCCCCGCCCACCGAAGCCAGCCTCCAACAGGAGCCAGCCCAGAGGGGCTTTAAATTCGATTAAGCCCGGCGCCGCGCGCCTTGCGTCGCGCAACAAAGGGGCTTGCCCCTTTGTCTCGCCCCTTCGTAGAGCCCCGAGCCACACCCGCGGAATAACCTAAATCTATAACTAAGGTAGCAGCTAGCAAAGGTTCGGAGCCTACCGATTCAGCCGTATGGAATAAAAGTCCCACCCAACCAACCTCATCCTTTCCAGTCTCTACAGCGTCGTAACAGACTACTACAATAAGACTCTCACCCTGTCAGAACGCCAGTCGTACAACCTCGCTACCTCCGCACCCGAACCTCGATCCATTCACCCTTCTCACCTGCAGCCTCACCTGCAAGCTTCCAGCATTCATCCAGCCTCCTATGCAAGCGTCCAGCATTCATCCAGCCTCTTCTGCAAGCTTCCAGCATTCATACAGCCTCACCCGCAAGCTTCCAGCATTCATCCAGCCTCTTCTGCAAGCGTCCAGCATTCATCCAGCCTCCTCTGCAAGCGTCCAGCATTCATCCAGCCTCACCCGCAAGCTTCCAGCATTCATCCAGCCTCTTCTGCAAGCTTCCAGCATTCATCCAGCCTCTCCTGCAAGCTTCTAGCACTCTTCATGACCCACCTGCAAGCTTCAAGTACTCATACACCATCCCATGCAAGCCTCTAGCTTTCATCAAACCTGCACATACAAGCCTCCAACTTTCACATAGCCCCTCCTTCTTAATCCTTCTAACCTCGCAACATAGTCCCTCAAATGGCCCCATTTTTCACAATTCCAATTCTTCAACATAATACACCACCCAAAAGAATTTCTTTCCGACATGCCCAACAACACAACCTTAAATCCCTCTCTTCAACTTTGATCACTCCTTCCACGCAACTTCTAGGCCTCACCCTTTTCTCTTTAAGCCTTTTCAATGCTCAATCTCTAACGAAGAAGTCTGTAATCTTAAATGACTACCTCATCGACGTGAAAACGGAGATATGTGCAATCACTGAAACTTGGTTAAAACCATCAGACACAGCAATAATTAATCAACTACCTACAGAGGCTTACGACTTCTTCTCGCTTCCGCGTCATAAAAAAAAGGGAGGAGGTATTCTTTTAGCAACTAAAAAGGACCTCAGATTCTCTCTACATCAATCCAATTCCAATTCAAAACTTGAATTCGGCTTCTTCACCTCAGACAAGCTCCAAATCCTTCTCGTATATGCTCCCCCAGGACTCTTGGAATCAGATGCTTCACCTCTGGTCGAACTAACTTCCTCCCTCATCAACTTTGACTCGCCAGCTATCATTCTAGGTGATTTCAACATGCACGTTGATAACCCTACCCTATCACCTAACTGTGAAACACTACTCACAGCCTTCACAGCGCTAGGCTTCACTCAATTAGTTAACAAACCTACCCACAAAGCCGGCCACACACTAGACCTGATCTTCGTTAACGCTGCAATCAAGCCCGCATCTATCCCAAATTGCACTAAGGTCCCGTGGTCAGATCACTACCTCATAACAACTTCATTCTCTATAAAAGATACCAACCCGGCTTGCATTCCTTCGCCCTCCTTCAATTACAGGAAAACTTGCTCCCCAGAAGACCTTAACAATCACCTTTCACCACTACTCCACCAACTGGACCTTACAGATCCGAACGCAGCACTTCGATCATGGAATACAATCACCGAAACTATAGCTAACAAGCTATGCCCTCCTATTACAAAAAAACCACACCAGAATTCCTCCAAAAGACAGCCATGGTTCTCTTTAGAACTAAGAAAGCTCAAACTCCAACTAAGACAAAATGAGGCTAAATGGCGCAAAAACCCAGGAACCAACACCCTTTCAATCTACAAATCATCTCTGCACCAATACAAATCAAGCACCCTAAGATCCAAGAGGGACTACTACGCCTCGAAGATACACAACCTTGTATTCGATGCCAAAGCCCTCTTCAGCTATGTAGCCAACCTCACACAATTAAACCAACCAGAGATTGCTCATGACCAAGCTCAATCGAAAGCGGAAGAATTAGCTCTATTCTTCAGCAACAAAATCAATACTCTTCTATCGCAGCTCCCCACGAACCCCACTGTTCCACTAACCACTCCTCAACCTTCAATCAACTACACTCGGTTAGAAGAACTTGACACAACTTCATCCACTGAGATCCAAGGAATTCTAAGGAAAATGAAACCTTCCTCTCACCCTTCGGATCACATCCCAGCCAAACTACTACTATCAATTCCAGAATCTATCTCCAAAACCCTGGCAGATATCATAAATTGCTCCCTTACACAAGGAATCTACCCTGACAACCTCAAACTTGCCTCACTCAAACCCCTTCTCAAAAAACCAAATCTCGACCCAAACGATTCTAACAACTTTAGACCGATAGCCAACCTCCCATTCATAGCCAAGATAATGGAAAAATTGGTAAACTCACGACTCTCAAACTACATTGAAGATAATAACCTTCTATTCCCATCACAATACGGATTCCGTAAAACCTTAAGCACGGAAGCCCTCCTCATCTCTATGACTGACCACATCATCCTAGGCTTAGACAAAGGACAAGCCTTCCTTCTGATACTACTCGACCTTTCGTCTGCATTTGATACGGTCAATCACTCCCTTCTCACTAACCAACTAACAGCCATAGGTATCTCAGGCACTGCCCTATCATGGTTCAGAACCTTCCTCAGCAACAGAGGATATAAGGTTAAGATTCATAATAAAGAATCCTCTCTTCACCCCGCGTCAGTAGGAGTCCCTCAGGGCTCATCCCTGTCTCCTACCTTGTTCAACATTTATCTGTTACCCTTATGTAAACTTCTCACCGACCTCAATCTCAAACACTTCCTCTATGCAGACGATATTCAGGTCTTGATCCCCATCGAAGAGTCACTCGCAAAAACACTGTCTCACTGGGAAACCTGCCTCCAAAACATCAAACAGCTTCTCACAAGTCTCAACCTGATACTAAATTCATCAAAAACGGAACTGCTACTCATCACACCAGAAAACAGCTCCCTCACACACACTCATCCCACCGTACCAAATACTACACAAGTAAGAGACCTAGGAGTTCTAATCAACAATCACCTAAACCTGAAAGCTAACATCAACAAAACCACCAGAGACTGCTTTTATAAGCTCCAAGTGCTGAAAAGAATACAACCTCTCTTCCACACACATGACTTTAGAACGATTCTACAATCAATCATTTTCGCAAAGCTGGACTATTGTAACACCATCATGCTTGGTCTCCCCTCATCACACACCAAACCATTGCAAATGGTCCAAAATGCCTCCGCTCGTATACTCACTAACACCAGGAGAAGAGAACACATAACCCCAATCCTGATGGACCTTCATTGGCTGCCCATACACTTCAGAATAATCTATAAGGCCATTCTCACCATTTTCAAAAACATCCATCAATTAGCTCCAATCGATCTCCATATCCCCCTCCGATTACACCATTCAACAAGACCGACAAGAGATGCTTACAAAGGATCACTTCAAGTACCCCCAGCCAAAACTACCAGACACATCACGCTTAGAGATCGGGCATTCTCCACAGCCGGTCCAACTTTATGGAACTCCATTCCCCCGGATCTTAGAATGGAACCCACCATCTCAACATTCAAGAAAAAACTCAAGACGTGGCTATTCACGCAGGCATTTCCTAACTCCAACATTATTTAACTCATCAATCAACACGCTACGCTAATAATAACATTAATAGCTACCTCTTACAATGTTATTTATACAATGCTATTTATACATATATATAATCATCTGATCTTCATTTTCCTTCTCACTCCAAGTTATTGATTTCCTTGTTATATGTAACTGCTTTTCTGCACTTTTGTTCAAATTGTAAAGTCTTATTATTATTGCACCCCTGTTTCTTGTGAACCAGCATGATGGGACTATCGTCCTGAATGTTGGTATATAAAAAAACTTAAATAAATAAAATAAATAAAATAAATATCCTTGAATAAAGCTATCCGGCTATCTTTACCCAAAAGCTTTACACCTAACTGGTTAGTTTTGAATATTGCCAATTAGGTTTAACGTTATCCTGATAAAGGTAGCCTGCTAATTTTAGATTTAGCCAGCCATATTCAAAAGAATATGACCGATTAAATGGTGATAGTCTTGAAAAAAACATGGCGTGCAGGCCTGTTGACTCAATTCCAAGCCCCCCACTGAATGTATTCAAAATGGGCCCTGCCAGGTTGAGCCACCATCTGAATCCCTCCAAGTACTATTTAGAAACAACAGTTACACAGGTCATTCGATGATGTTCCCACTCCCCTGCCCCCTCTCTAGTAAGCCATAATCTTAAATCATTGGCCCCTCCTCTCTCTCTCCCTCCACCCCTACCCCACCCCTAACCCTCCTTCCCACCTGGTACGTTTCCCAACACCTTTTAGTGATGGCATCATAGTACATTCATACAGTAAACCCAGTGACTTCCAGCAGTGCTATGCTATCAGTGTTGCTATTAGAAAAATCTTAAACAGCAACGCTGGTTGCGTATGTTTCCAGCATTGCTGTCAAAGCAACACTGGAAGTCGCTAGGATCACTGTACAAGCATACGGTCATCTTGACATAGAAAGATTTGCAAAGATACCAAATGGATGGGAGGGTTAGGGTTGGGGAGGGAGGGAGCATTATGGCTTATAAAGAGGTGTCTACCAAGGTAACAGATAAATGAAGAGGTCCATTTTCAGCCACTTTGCGGCTCGGTTAGTTAGCTAACTAGCAGAGTATATTCAGTAGCATGGTTGCACCGCTGAATATCTCCGGCTACCATAAAGTTAGCCAGGTATGTCTAACTTTTGTGGCTAACTGCCCAGAAATGTCTCCGACTTATGCGTCTAAGTTCTAGGCAAACAACTTGCAATGCACCTAGAACTTAGACACATACAGCAATGAATATTGACGGGTAGCCATTTAGATGGATAACTTTTCAGTTATCCATCTAAATGGCTTTTGAATATTGACCTCATAGTAGTTAGATGTCGTATATCTTCCAAATTAGCTGTGACAGGGATTTAAACTGCAGAAAGCAGCTTCTTTCACGAAGAGCAGGAAAATTAGTTGTTTTCCATTCTGGTTGATTCGTAATAAAATTATTAAGTCCAGCTTCCCTTTCCTTTTAAAAATAAGCTTTTCCATCTAAGTTGCTATGATCTTGCCATCACATGGCACAGCTTGGTGATAATGTCATAGCTGGAACGTGTTCTGCCTGGACAGGTTAAAGGCTAAAGTGACAGTTGGCTGAGCAATGATGATAAAACAGGGCATCAGGGAAAAAGTGAAAAACCAACATCTAAACGGCTCGATCCAGTAAGGCCGCGGTAAAAACAGTGAGGTAGTGTCAGGCGCACCCTTCCTCCCCGCACGCACAGTTCTCTTCACTAACTCCCTGATACTCTCCTCTAATCGCATGCAAATGCATGCCGCGGCTGTGAAGCGTTAGGGAAGGGTTATGCCCGCGCAACCCATTTTACTGTATAGGCGCTGTAACAGCGCCTATACAGTAACCTGGGTGCGCTGGTACCTGTCATTTCAAATGACATTTGAAATGACAGGCACCAGGAAGTGTAAAAAAGTTTAAAAAGTGTAAAAAACAAAAAACCTGTGTGTTATATAAAAAAATAAAACAATTTTAAATACCTGTCGGAGGGCCGTGGGTCCAGGCGGCCGGTGGGCGGCGGGCAGCCATCAGCGGCATCCGGTAGTCCCTTCTCCCTTCCTCCCTCCCTCCCCTGCCTGGATGAGCGCCAAAATCGCACGGGCGGGTCGGCAGCGGGGGGGGGGGAGGCGGCAGCAGGATCCGGGAGCGGCGGGTAGGCAGCAGCGGGGTCCGGGGGGGCAGGGGCAGCGGCAGCGGGGGGGGGGGGCGGCCGCAGGGGGGCGGCAGCAGGATCCGGGAGCGGCGGGTAGGCAGCAGCGGGGTCCGGGGGTGGCAGCGAGATCCGGGGAGCCAGCAGCGGCAGCATGTTCGATCGCGCAGGCAGGTAGGTGGCAAAGTAAAGATGGCCGCCAGCACGGGAAAATCGTGCAATTGGCCGCTGAAGACGTGACGACACACCCCGTGACGCCAAACGTCAGCTTTTTCGTTCATTTACATGCCGGGTGCGGAAATGGTTATGCGTCTGTTTTCAGAAGCGATACGGACGCGTGAAACTGGACACTGTATCGCCGAACTGCCTTGCGCGCCCGAATTGTGCGCTACGAGCACGTTACAGACGGGCAATCCTCGAGCGGACGATACTGGATCGAGCTGAAAGTGAGCAAAAGTGCTTGAGTCACTGCAATGCTGATGACCTGCAGAGTGTTCATTGTGTGCCAGTTGTGCACCTTTTATTACACGCGGTCCCATATTCAGTGCCTCAGGGAGCAGCAAGTTACCCGACTAACTTTAGCTGAGATATTCGGTGAAAACAAGTCACACTGAATATACCTGGCAAGGTTTAAAGTAGGAAAGTTTTCCTGGCTATTTTTAGACCTTTTCTCCACTACAGCCAGACTTATCTATCTAAACTTAGGTAGCACTGAATATGAGCCCTTCCCAGATGAGTTTAAGGACCTCTAAGCCACCTCTTTTTTTTTTTTTAATCCAGGTACCTTTTAGCCAAGTAATGATTTATGTAGCTAAAGCTTATCCACCGTGAGGGGCGGGAATTTCAATACCTCAGGTTTATCTGGCAAAGTCTGGAACTTAGTCAGAAAAAAACAACAGCTGATTAATTGACCTCTGAATTCCTTTACATTGCTGCTTCAGGTCTCTCTAGAGCTGAGACGAGCAGCTGGTGACCCTTACATGACTTCTGTACATCCTGTGAAGTGCAGTTGCCCATCGTCTGTTGAACAGTGCCCTCTCTCCTAGGCAGGTGCACACAAACGGCACACAGAGCTCCACTGGCTGACTGTCACATCTTCTAATAAAAACCCCAGTGGGTTAGCTACTTGTCATTTTTGAACATTGTGAGAATATCAACAGGTGCCAAGACCTAGGCAGGAAGGGGGGCACGGAGGGAGGAAGAGAAGGCAGGGTGGAGGTGGGGGATTAAAATGGGCTCAGAGGAGAATGAGAACGGGATATAGAGATGAAATGAAATACTTGTTCATGTTGGTTTAATCTGAAGTTGTATAGAAAGCAAGATGTCTATTTTATATACAAATGGTAAACCTCAATAACAGAAAAGTAACATAAAACATGGAGGGAAGATGATTTAGCTACCAAGAATTCCTTGGTAACAGTAAGGCCCACTTGGAAACCCAAGTGGGCCTTACTGTTACCAAGACAATTCTCCCTCTGAGTTCTGCTCCTTTTGAAGCTTCTCTACTTCTCTTTTGGCTATGCTGCCACAGATCCTCTTTTCCTTTCTTGGACTCTGCACAGATCATCTCTCTGGGACTTGCTGCTTAGACTTACAAACATGTAAAGAGAATTGAAAAAACATGAAAAACTGAAGGACATGAGAACTGAAATATATTCATCTACTGAATTAAAAATCAATAATGGATTGTGCAAAGACATTGAATTCATGACATTAGAGTAACCTGCCTTCAAATCCTTCAGCTCAGAGTAAAGATACTATCCTAACACCTTATTCTTTATAATTCTAACACCTCCAGTGATTCAATCTTGTTAAGTTGATTCTAAATGATGTGAATTAGATCTCCAGTTGAGACCATTTGGGAATTTCTGATAACATTTTCTTGAAAGAATCATTTATTTCTTCAGCCTTGCTGTCAAAATAAACAGTTCTTCTTTTATCTCTTCAATCCCCATTCTCTCAATCTGTGCTACTCACTGGTGGCAGGCTAGTAAAAAGCAGTCTTTCCTCTGATTTCTGGATTGGAATCCTGTTTTTTTCACCTCTCACTAATCAAGACCCACTCTCCCTGAGTCTTTTCAAGATATTTCTCTCTCTACCTCTCTTCCCCCCCCCCCCCCCCCCCAGTATCATACTACATGACCCACCCCTGGGGATGAACATGCCTGTCACTCCTAAGTGACACTGCTCCCTTAGAACTTCCCATTGCTAGAATGTTCCCAATATTAAGATGTGGGGCCTAGCCAGCCCTACATTTATTTGTTTACATTTGTTTCCTGTCCATTCTTTTTTTTTTTATATTTATTTATAAATTTTCAAAACAAATACAAATATTGTACAGACTTAGTCTGAGTTTATACAGGAAACAGCAGAAGAAAAAGAAAAGGAAATGTATTCTCTCAAAATTGGTCCAAACAATAAATGGAGGAGAGAGATAAAAAAAAAAAAAAGAGGAGACAACGAAATGAACATATCTTAGGCCACAAAACTTGTGATCATCAGAAAGGCTTTAACATAAGCAATATCCACATTTAACTTCCAGAAAGAATAATGCTCAAATTATTAAGTACTGAAAAACAAAGTCCCAGATCTAGCATCCAAAAAAACCCTAAGCTGTTCAGGGTAAAAAAAAAAACTATTTGCATTAAGTTTAACCAAACATTTGCACAGATATCTAAGAAGATAAAGGCTCCAAGAGCACACTTTTCTTCTATCCTGCGTGGCCTTAGCCAAATCCAGATAAATTCTAACAAGAGCATTAAGGGAAATTTATATTTAAATATTTGAAAAAAAAGCATTTATTACAAAACTCAGATCTTGCTCACTATAAAAGGAAACAATTAGAGGTACATTTTCAGAAATTAACGCACGTAAATCCCGGGCTTACGAGCCCTGGGCAAATTTTCAAAGGCCCAGCCATGCACGTAAATCCCCGGGACACGTGTAAGTTCCAGGGCCTCAGGAATGGGGCAGGGAGGGGCAGGGCAGCCCGGGGCATGGCTGAGCTAGATGTGCCCGGCACAGATTCCATTTGCCGCTGTGCCGGGAGATCACGAGCCGGCAGGGTGCCAGAGCGTGCAACATGCTCCTGCCCCAAGGCAGGAGCAAATGGTAAGATAAGGATTTGGGGGGGGGGGGGTTTAGGATTGGGATAGGGGGTGGGAAGGTTAGGGGAAGGGGTAGGAAGGTTAGCATAGGGGGTAGGGAAGCTCCCTCCCAGGCCATTTTTAAATTGGAGCAGCCTGGGAGGGAACTGCGGAAGTTCGTGGGCATCGGCCCTCGCAGGTTACACAAATGTGCACCCCCTTGCGTGCGTCGACCCCCCGATTTTATAACATGCGCGCACCTGCACGCGCATGTTATAAAATCATGTGTCCATGTGTGTGCGCCGGGTAGTGCGCGCACAAGTTTTTAAAATCTACCCATCAATGCCTCTTACTCAATAATCTCCATATTAGATGTCTTCAGAAATGCAGATAGATTCTCTCCATCTAACCCAGAGTTAGATGGACTTAGTTGACCAAACTTTCTCTATAAGGAACGAAGAAAAGTTTGTTGAAAGCTGAAATTTGCTCTTCTGTAAGATATAAAACCTCTACCAGATATTTCTTCAAAATAACATGCAGAAGTTCATCCATAACTTTAGGAAAATGAGTGAGACTCAAATTTAGATGTTTAAATTGATTCTTCAAGGTCTCAACCCTCCTATACAGAAACACCCACTCATGTATAATCACTGAATTAACAATCTGAAGTTTCTGTATATCTTGTCCCATAGATTACAGCTTTTCAGAGTTTTCAGACAGAATAAACCTATGATCTTGAGCAACAGAATCCATTTTCTGAGACATAACCTCCACACTGTGAATGGTCTATCAAAGACTGGAACAAATTGGCAACCAAATCTCACAGCGATTTGAGCATCACAACTGCAGGTTTATCAAGAATGGAAAAAAACAGGAAACTCACCTTCTACCAGGGCTGAATGTGATGGCAGAACCTCCACTAGATTGAGATTCCATGGAAACATTCCACCTGAGTCCTTTCAATCTGTGCAAGCTAGCAAGGAAACAAATCCAATCTGTGAAGCATGAGTAAAGCCAGTTGCTCTCTTTGTGGTGCTTCAGTGAGCTCGTCACCACATATCTTAGCAATTCTAGCATCTTCTTGCAAAACAAACGGCGACTGTGAATGAGTATCTGTCAGGCTAAACAATATATCCCCTGGGGAGAGCAGAGTTCCTCTCTCTACCCTTCCAATGGAGGTCGAGGTCCTCAGTGCTTTGGTGCAAACTCCTTGATGATTCTATGATTTGATGGGAGTGTGGTCAAGGAGGGAAAAACTCTCATCCTTCCTTTCTTTTTAGGCAGCATCATAAAAAGAGGAAACAAGTGATCCAAGGTAATGAAGAGAGCAGGGGAAACATGCAACAGCTTATGCCACCATCGTGACTCCTCCTCCTCCTGTCCATTCTAAATGTAGCTCATATTTATTTATTTAATGTATTTATTACTTGCCCCATCCATAGTTCAGAGCAAGGAACAAATTCACATGCATAAAAGTACAATTACATAACAATGACATAGAAATGACAAAAACATAGTTATAAACACAATTAAATTAAAAAAGATATCATCATAAAAAACACAAATAATGTAAAAAATATGGCATAAAAAGTGGCACAGCATGTAGTGCACTCATATTGCTCTCTAAATAGTAGGATCAAACTCAGTTTTAAACAAATAGGTTTTTAGTGCTTTCTTAAAGCTTTAGGCTTCTTAATCTGATGTATAGGTACTAGGCATGTGAATCGTTTTTCAACGATTAAAATTATCGTCCGATAATTTTAATATCGTCTTAAATCGTTAAAGAACACAATACAATAGAAATTCTAATGATTTATCGTTAAAAATCCTTAAATCGTGTTAGTGCGCACTAACGGGAGTTAGTGCGCACTAACAGAAAATGATACAAATTGACACTTTCCAGGTCAGTAAAGGTCAGTTAGGAATGAATATGTATTCCTATTGGCTGGCTGCCCTCTTATCTATTGATGTTACCAAGGTTCCCACTGAGGTGATGGTTGGGGGGATGGGAAATGGAAATGGAAACTCAGGAACACTAACAGAAAATGATACAAATTATTGACACTTTCCAGGTCAGTAAAGGTCAGTTAGGAATGAATATGTATTCCTAATGGCTGGCTGCCCTCTTATCTATTTATGTTACCAAGGTTCCCACTGAGGTGATGGTTGGGGGGATGGGAAATGGAAATGGAAACTCAGGAACACTAACAGAAAATGATACAAATTATTGACACTTTCCAGGTCAGTAAAGGTCAGTTAGGAATGAATATGTATTCCTATTGGCTGGCTGCCCTCTTATCTATTGATGTTACCAAGGTTCCCACTGAGGTGATGGTTGGGGGGATGGGAAATGGAAACTGTTGGTAGTTGACAAAAAAAGTAATGTGATCAGTCAACGTGACTAGAACTTGTGCCCTATTCCTGATATCAGGGGTGTTGTGATCTTCCTGCACTCAGTGCCCTATCCCTGATACCAGGGGTGTTGTGATCTTCCTGCACATAGTGCCCTATCCCGGATACCAGGGGTGTTGTGATCTTCTTGCACACAGTGCCTTAACCCTGATACCAGGGGTGTTGTGATCTTCCTGCACACAGTGCCCTAACCCTAATACCAGGAGTGTTGTGATCTTCCTGCACGCAGTGCCCTATCCCTGATATGAGGGGTGTTGTGATCTTCCTGCATGCAGTGCCCTATCCCTATTAATACTAGGAGTGTTGTGATCTTCCTGCACACAGTGCCCTAACCCTGATACCAGGGGTGTTGTGATCTTCCTGCACACAGTGCCCTACCCTGATACCAGGGGTGTTGTGATCTTCCTGCACACAGTGCCCTAACCCTGATACCAGGGGTGTGTTGTGCTCTTCCTGCACACAGTGCCCTAACCCTGATACCAGGGGTGTTGTGACCTTCCTGCACACAGTGCCTTATCCCTGATACCAGGGGTGTTGTGATCTTCCTGCACACAGTGCCTTAACCCTGATACCAGGGGTGTTGTGATCTTCCTGCATGCAGTGCCCTATCCCTATTAATACCAGGAGTGTTGTGATCTTCCTGCACACAGTGCCCTAACCCTGATACCAAGGGTGTTGTCATCTTCCTGCATGCAGTGCCCTATCCCTGATACCGGGATGTGTGCAAGAAGATCACAACACCCCCGGTAACCGGGATAGGGCACTGCATGCAGGAAGATCACAACATCCCCGGTATCAGGGATAGGGCACTGTGTGCAGGAAGATCACAACACCCCTGGTATCAGGAATAGGGCACTGCATGCAGGAAGATCACAGCACTCCTGGTATCAGGGTTAGGGCACTTTGTGCAGGAAGATCACAACACTCCTGGTATTAGGGATAGGGCACTTTGTGCAGGAAGATCACAACACCCCCGGTAACCGGGATAGGGCACTGCATGCAGGAAGATCACAACATCCCCGGTATCAGGGTTAGGGCACTGCATGCAGGAAGATCACAACACCCCTGGTATCAGGGTTAGGGCACTGCATGCAGGAAGATCACAGCACTCCTGGTATCAGGGTTAGGGCACTTTGTGCAGGAAGATCACAGCACTCCTGGTATCAGGGTTAGGGCACTTTGTGCAGGAAGATCACAACACTCCTGGTATTAGGGATAGGGCACTTTGTGCAGGAAGATCACAACACTCCTGGTATTAGGGATAGGGCACTTTGTGCAGGAAGATCACAACACTCCTGGTATCAGGGATAGGGCACTTTGTGAAGGAAGATCACAACACCCCTGGTATCAGGGTTAGGGCACTGCATGCAGGAAGATCACAACACCAATGGTATCAGGGTTAGGGCACTGTTTGCAGGAAGATCACAACACTCCTGGTATTAATAGGGATAGGGCACTGCATGCAGGAAGATCACAACACCCCTGGTATCAGGGTTAGGGCACTGTATGCAGGAAGATCACAGCACTCCTGGTATTAGGGATAGGGCACTTTGTGCAGGAAGATCACAACACCCCTGGTATCAGGGTTAGGGCACTGCATGCAGGAAGATCACAACACCCCTGGTATCAGGGTTAGGGCACTGCATGCAGGAAGATCACAGCACTCCTGGTATCAGGGTTAGGGCACTTTGTGCAGGAAGATCACAACACTCCTGGTATTAGGGATAGGGCCCTTTTTGTGCAGGAAGATCACAACACCCCTGGTATCAGGGTTAGGGCACTGCATGCAGGAAGATCACAACACCCCTGGTATCAGGGTTAGGGCACTGCATGCAGGAAGATCACAGCACTCCTGGTATCAGGGTTAGGGCACTTTGTGCAGGAATATCACAACACTCCAGGTATTAATAGGGATAGGGCACTGCATGCAGGAAGATCACAACACCCCTGGTATCAGGGTTAGGGCACTGTGTGCAGGAAGATCACAGCACTCCTGGTATTAGGGATAGGGCACTTTGTGCAGGAAGATCACAGCACTCCTGGTATCAGGGTTAGGGCACTTTGTGCAGGAAGATCACAACACTCCTGGTATTAGGGATAGGGCACTTTGTGCAGGAAGATCACAACACCCCTGGTATCAGGGTTAGGGCACTGCATGCAGGAAGATCACAACACCCATGGTATCAGGGTTAGGGCACTGTGTGCTGGAAGATCACAACACTCCTGGTATTAATAGGGATAGGGCACTGCATGCAGGAAGATCACAACACCCCTGGTATCAGGGTTAGGGCACTGTGTGCAGGAAGATCACAACACTCCTGGTATTAGGGATAGGGCACTTTGTGCAGGAAGATCACAGCACTCCTGGTATAAGGGTTAGGGCACTTTGTGCAGGAAGATCACAACACTCCTGATATTAGGGATAGGGCACTGTGTGCAGGAAGATCACAGCACTCCTGGTATCAGGGTTAGGGCAATGTGTGCAGGAAGATCACAACACTCCTGGTATTAATAGGGATAGGGCACTGTGTGCAGGAAGATCACAACACCCCTGGTATCAGGGTTAGGGCACAAGTTCTAGTCACATTGACTGATCACATTACTTTTTTGTCAAGCTACCAACTGTTTCCATTTCCCATCTCCCATATATTGTCAGTGGGAACCTTGGTAACATGAATAAATAAGAGGGCAGCCAATAGGAATACATATTCATTCCTAAACTGACCTTAACTGACCTGAAAAGTGTCAAATTGCATCATTTTCTGTTAGTGCGCACTAACTCCCGTTAGTGCGCACTAATCGGAAAAACGATTTTTTAACTAAAAAATCGTGCCAAACACGATTTTCTTCTCCTGCCAGATGATTTCAATCGTTAAGACGATAGGGCACACGATTCACACCTCTAATAGGTACAGGTAAGGAATTACAAAATACTGGACCTGAGATAGATAAAGCTCGCTCTCTAATATCACCCAAGTGCACAATTTTCAGGGATGCACAGAGTATAAAGATACAAAATATCTTATTCAGAGACTTGCATGTGGTCATGCAAGCTCAAGTACTACAACATCTTTGTTTATGGTAGGCCAAGAAAGAGTATTATAAACTAAAAAGATTTTATTCATTTTACATGAGACATTGGCTGTGTGTATTTGGGGCAGGGTGAGGGGGCTAGTGGCTGCTGGGATTGAATCAGTGAGGAAATCTACAGGCGGTTTTTTGGGAGGATGGGTGTAATAATGGGCTTCTTAGGCTAGAAGGTAAGCAGCCCTCTTCCAAGACACATTCACATTGCTCCTCAAACAACCCAAGATAATATCAGCAAAAACAACTGAATTTTTCTCAGAACAAGATGATCCTAACTCAAGTCACCCATTATACTTACACCTTTTTGGGGTGGGTGGCAGCCATTGCAGTGACACACACTTTGTCAACAGTCTGTAAATCTTCTGTTTGCATCTGTAGTCTCTGGATTATTAGGGCTAAAATCTGCTAAATCTTTCACATCTGGTACAGAATCCAGGATATTGGCAGATAAGGATGTACATTTGTTTTCAATAATTAATGTGCATATGTAGCTCTGATTTCTCTCTGTGGTGCTAACTAGACTATCTTAGTGAGTGAGGTCTAGTATTTTACACCCAATACCTCTGGCCACATGTTGGGGGGCGGGGGAGATAAGCTTTAAAGCCCTAACTTTGTGGATCCCTCTGGTCTGTCTTCTTCTCTCCAGCACAGTCAGCAAGCACAGCTGTTACTCAATAAAGAAATTGTTCAATATTGAAAACATTAGGCACCATTTATTCTGCTAAATAGGCTCTTAGGCCTGGATTCACTATTCTCGCAGAGAATAGTGAATCCTGGCGCTAACGGGGGGGGGGGGGGGGCGAAGAGGGGGACTGGCCTGCGAAAGCCGGCAGTGATTGCACCTCGCTGCTGGCTTTCGCACCCAATAGCGCCATCATAAAAGGTGGTGCTATTGGGCATGCTACTGGCAGCAAAAAGGGTTCTTACATTTTCGCAGCCAGTGATCTTTTCACTGCATCCACCCGGAGAATGCCCCGACTCCTCCTCTTCCGGGGCCAACTCCGCCCCGAGCTAGCTATGAAAATCACCCCCTTAGATGGCTAATTTAGTCATAGCCAGCAACACTGGATTTTGGAAAAGAAAGTATTAGATGGATTTAAGAGATGTGCAGTGAGATTTAGGTGACTAAAAAAGAAGACATTTTGGATCCTGTCATGGGCATGACTCATACATATGAACAACCAAAAACCAACATTAACACTGCAATTATTTACATCTTTATAAACAAATTTGGGGAAATACCAGTTATGGAGAAGGTTTTCAAGGATGATGAGTCAGACAAAATTAACCACATCACTGTGAAACTGGAAGATGTAGTAGGCCAGATTGACAAACTAAAGAGTAGGAAATCACCTGGACCAGATGGTATACATCCTAGGGTACTGAAGGAACTAAAAAATGAATTTTATGATCTATTAGTTAAAATTTTTAACCTATCATTAAAATCATCCTTTGTACCTGAAGACTGGAGGGTGGCCAATGTAACCCCAATATTTAAAGAGGGCTCCAGGGGTGATCTGGAAAACTATAGACCAGTGAGCCTGACTTCAGTACCGGGAAAAATAGTGGAAAGTATTCTAAAGATCAAAATTGTAGAGCATATAGAAAGACATGGTTTAATGGAACATAGTCAACATAGATTTACCCAAGGGAAGTCTTGCCTAGCAAACCTACTTCATTTTTTTGAAGGTGTTAATAAACATGGGATAAAGGTGAGCCAGTAGATGTAGTGTATTTGGGTTTTCAGAAGGTGTTTGACAAAGTCCCTCATGAGAGACTTCTAAGAAAACTAAAAAGTCATGGAATAGGAGATGATATCTTTTTGTGGATTTCAAACTGGTAAAAAGACAGGAAACAGAGAGTAGGATTAAATGGTCAATTTTATCAGTAGAAAAGGGTAAACAGTGGAGTGCCTCAGGGATCTGTACTTGGACCGGTGCTTTTCAATATATTTGTAAATGATCTGGAAAGGAATACTACAAGTGAGGTTATCAAATTTGCGGATGATACAAAATTATTCAGAATAGTTAAATCCCAAGCGGATTGTGATACATTACAGTAGGACCTTGCAAGACTGGAAGATTGGGTATCCAAATGGCAGATGAAATTTAATGTGGACAAGTGCAAGGTGTTGCATATAGGGAAAAATAACCCTTGCTGTTAGGGATGTGCAGAGGGACCGCATACGTTACATTCGGTATTCGTATTCGTGGGGGGGACACAGATATTTTGTATTCGGCAAGGGGGGCCCTGATCCGTTCATGCGTTCCATTCTTATTCGTTTCCCGGCTAAAATTTAATTAACTACAACCCCCCACCCTCTGACCCCCCCCCAAGACTTGCCAAAACTCCCTGGTGATCCAGCAGGGATCCGGGAACCATCTACTGCACTCACGCCGTCGGCTGCCAGTATTCAAAATGGCACTGATAGCCTTTGACATTACTATGTCTCAGGGGCTATCGGTGCCATTGGTCGACCCCTGTCACATGGTAGGAGCAATGGACGGCCGGCGCCATCTTGTGCTCCTACCATGTGACAGGGGCCGTCATGGGGAGGTCAGGAGTCCCTCCCCAAGACTTGCCAAAAGTCCCTGGTGGTCTAGCGGGGGTCCTGGAGTCATCTCCTGCACTTGTGCCGTCGGCTGCAAGTATTCAAAATGGCACCGATAGCCTTTGCCCTTACTATGTCACAGGGGCTACCGGTGCCATTGGTCGGCCCCTGTGACATAGTAAGGGCAAAGGCTTACTATGTCACAGGGGCCAACCAATGGAATTCAAACAGAAATGGGATAAACATGGAGGATCCCTAACAGTTAAAGGATGGAAATGAAGAAAAAGGATAATCTGTGTTAATGGTGGCAGCATGCATTGAGCGGTAGTTATTACCCTTAACAGAAGGCAGGGAGTAACCTGCATGGAATAGTAGTTACTACCAAAAAAAAATCTTGCTTGGCAGACTGGATAGACTATTTGGGTCTTTTTCTGGCAACATTTACTATGTTCACTATGCTAGGAGGTTGAGAACATATACACACTAGAAACATTCTTTGATGGGGATGGTTCTGAGGAACTAAAACAAATTTCTGTGATTAGGGTTGCAACAGATCAGATTGAAAAACTGAACAGTAATAAATCACCAGGACCATCAGAGAGTCTTCACCAGTCTATAGTTATTTGTTCAGCCCTTCAGTCATGGGTTATAAATTAACAGGAGCAGGTCTGCAGTTTCATTATCCTGTCCCTTTAAAACTATGGGAATAAAACAATTAGGTTCTGATGATTTGTTATCATTTAGTTTATCCGTTTGCTCTTTCACTTCTTCTATATTCACACTGATTTGCTTCAGTTACTCTGGATTATCATCTACAAAGAATGGTTCAGGCATGGGGATCTCTCCAATATGCTTCTCAATAAAGACTGAAACAAAGAATTAATTCATTCAAGGTCAACTCTACAATCTAGTGAATTGGAATGGACAGACTTCAGACATGGAAGCTAACTCAAAATATGCACATAAAGAACCAGGTAAGAAATTACCACAAAATATACCTGCATAAAGTAACCTCTGAAAGAGTAAAGAGGAGAAAGGGGGAATGGCAGGAACTGAATCACCAATCCCAGGGATACAACATGAGGGATCTGACCTGAGTAGCCATAGCACCTATTAAGAGTGAGAAAAGTGGACTAATAACTAGAGATGTAATTCATCCAAACCTTCGTTATCGGCCCGCCGTGGGAAATGTTGTTTTCCTGCAGTTTGGGACAATTTTTTTCGGCCGCCCCGAATTTCGGGGTTAGTGCGCGCTCACATTTTGGGAAAATCTGCTTTGTTTTTCAGGGTGGCTAAACCAGGAAAAATGCACATCCCTACTAATAACATAATCTCTGAGTCTAGGAAAGGGTGAGGAGGATTCAGTGATGCATCTCATTGGTCCAGCAGTGGATAGTACCCTGTAATTAGGATATTTAAACCCAGTTCTTTATTGCTTCATTGCTAACACTGTTATGGTTGTGGACCCTTGAGCCGAGATGGGTATTAGCGCCACCACAGAGGGAAGGCCCTCAGTGGTTCCCATCTCCGGTAGGTGGTGAAGGTGAGGCCAACCCAGCTTGAGCTTCACCTATACCAGCGCAGGTTGAGCCCTTGGGTACTGGGGCCGGCAGGACTTAGGTGTGGGTTGCCTTGGCGAAGCAGGAGCAGAGAGATAAAGACAAGGTCAGGAGTCCAGATCTGGGCAGGTAGCAGAGAAGCAGAACGAGAGTCCGATCTGAGAAACTGGGGCAGGCAGCCGGTGGATAGAGATGAGGAAACCAGGCCAGAGGTCGAGTCAGGCAGCAGACAAGCGAAGATGAGGAGCAAGCCAAGGTCGGTACCAGGAGATCAAGCCGAAGAGGAACTCAGGAACTGGAGTATGAAGGAAGGAGAAAGGTGAGGAACTGGATCAGGAACTGGAACAGGAGCTGGATCAGGAACAAGAGCAGGACCTGGATCAGGAACTGGAAAAGGAGCTGGATCAGGAAGCGAAGGAACACAGCAACTAGCACTCCGAGGAGACAACCTGCTGCTAAGGCGAAGAACTGGGGACTGAGGCAGGGTTTAAATACCCCTCAGTCCTGACGTCATTGGTCGGGGCCGGGCCAAAGTTTCCCACCGCGGCCCCTTTAAGAGACAGAGCCTCCCGCGCGCACCTAGGGAGAGCTTCGCAGGAAGCAGGGTAGCGGTGTTCAAGCCGCGGGGGAAGCCACAGTCGGTCGGCCCCATAGCAGGGAGCACCGCGCCGACCAGGGGGAGTGCCCGCTCACTGCGGAAAGATAGGGGGGACCGGCCGTGGTCTGCTGCGGCCGGGATCTACAACAAACATAATAAGGATTCTATGAAAACATTCTTAAACTCTGTGCCTGATTACTGCCTACCTAGATTCCTGCAAGAACATTGCCTGCTTGGACTCCTGCCTGATCTTCTCGATTCAAACAGATCACTTGAACACTATTTTTCTTGTCGGTTGCCCATATCACAATATCTCTCCTCTTCAATTATGTAACCAACTACGCCCTCACTCCTCCTCTAGACCCATCAGAGGAGCATATAAAGGCACACTCTATGTACCTTCAACAAAATCCTCGCATCATAAACGTGCCATATCTACAGCAGGCCCCATTCAATGGAATGCGCTCCCACCAGACATTCGGCTTGAGTTCTGCCACTCTTCATTCAAAAAAAAACTTAAAACCTGGCTCTTTAGCCAAGCTTTTCCAGGACCATGATCATCATTTTTTCCCCTCCAACCAGCAAGAACATATCTTCTTCACAAACCCCCATTTTCCATACCACTACCTACTTCGGTATCTAATCTCTTGCTGCAGGACACTTGAGACTCTCTCACTTATACGTTATAATTTTTATGCTCAATAAGACCTGTCAACTTAATTGTTTAAGTCTTTTTTTTTTTTTTTTTTTCTCCTTTATCTTTTGGTCATCAATGTTACAACGTTATTGTTAAATTTTGAACTTATGTACACTGTTCCAAGTTTCATAACCTTGTTCTATGTAATGCCTTTTGGCAATTTTCATGTTCTGTTTCAATGTAAACCGATGTGATCTTTATTTCATATAGGAACACCGGTATATAAAAATCTAAAAATAAAATAAAATAAATAAATATCCCTGACTATACCTGACATATAGGAAATAATATACCTGTCTTACTTACTTGAAAATAAATTTTAAAAAGAAATTTTCAGGACTACTGCTTACAATGTTCACTCACCTTTTATAATATATTTTACACAGGATGTCAGTCTCAGCTAGAATTACTCCAGCAATTGCTAGCGAAATATGCACAAGCGGGAATTTTGCACACACTTCCAATTAAGGCAGAATTCTCTTCTCTGTGGGATTTAGTTTTATAAGTGATTACCAAGTACATTGTCCCAATGGTTCTTAGAAACTGCAAACAGCTTATTATGGAGAATGTACCTTATTAACAAAGGTCATATAAGCAGCCCAGCCTGCTAACTAATCTCATCAAATGTACAGTACATCAATAGGCACAGGGACTGATAAGCAGTGTTTTCCAATTAAGTGAATCTATTTAACCTCTTGAACTATAAATAAACTACAACAGCAGCTCTTGATTAGGCATGTTAAAGCTGACTTTCTTTACATTTTAGGAATATAGGGATACCTAAACATTTAATCTAGGAAGTAGTCGGTGAACATTTGAGAAGTTTAAGTATAAATGCTGCAGGCAGAACTTTATTGAAACCTCTGGAAACCCATTACAATTATGGTTCTGTTAGGGATGGATAGTCTAATACTTGCTAGGCTGAAATTTGAATCGTGCAATGTTTTAAAGGCGTGAGCATTTCAAATGTTTTTAGCAAATGACTACTTTTAAAATCTCCTTGCAAATGCAGGATTCTTTATACTACAGGGCCACAAACAGGCTTGGTGTAAAGTTTTCTGAATCAGAAATATCTGCATATACTTGGTCCAAGAACTGGGTTAAATTACGTATTTTGGTTCTCAGTTTGGAGATCTTGAGGAATGGGGTTGAAAATCCCTGTTCTGTACCATCACATCACGGTTTTATGAGCTCTCTCTCCACAAATTACTAGCATCTACTCCGATTTTCCACTTGGCCACTCATTTTCCTTTAGTTTTGTGATGTCTTTACAGCCATAGGATGTTCTGACATAACTGTATTTTTATTTGTTATCCCACGTTTTTCAAATAATAATTTCAAATGTGTTTTTCTTAGACTGGTGCACCAATGGTCCATGCTAAACATGTGGACTGGTATGTAGGCCTATATTGCACAAACTGCCTAAGGCAATCAATTATGATAAGGGGAAGTAGAGCAACAGGGCGCTGGAGATGGATACTGGCAGGACCTGATACTGGACTGGGTTATCTTCAGCAAACAATGAATTCAAGTATATTAGTAAGTGAATGGATTTGGAGAAACTACAATGCAACCCTTTCCACCCCCCCTTCCCCACACACACACACACACTCACACTCCTGCTTTCTCCCCCTCGGCCCCAGTAGTGCCAAAAAAAAAGTAACAGTTCAACACTTGTGATCCACGACCGGAGATCTGCAAACTCAACATATATGGTGAAAACAAAATAAAAGAACAGAAAGAACTTATTCAGCCTTTGAAGAAGTGAAAGATTATTAACGAAAAGATTTCCTATTTGAAGAACCTATAATTAATATTTTTCAGGTGCTGGTTCTTCCACTCAAAACATTAATTCCTTTATAAACTGTGCTGATTTATCAAAGGTTTTCGTTTATTCTGTGGTTATGGGAAAATATTTGGTAAATCATCCCCCCATAACTGCTGCCCCCCCCCCACCCAAAATGTAATCACAGACATTCTATATAAACTGATAAAAAGTCGGCGGCGCAGGCTTGTCCGGGGCCGCCGGTATAACATGGGAATAGTGCGAGCAGGAAGACAGGCAGGGATGAGAAGGAAGGAAGGAAAAGGGGAGGGGGAGGGGGAGCAGGAGGAGGGAGTTAGCAGCAAATAGGAAAGGGGGGCTAGATTTAACGGTGGTGAGGGAGCTGAGTTTGAATCCCAGGCAGTTGATTGGCAGGATTTAGGTGGGCTGATGACGTGGAGCAGTGTGCAGGGCAGTGGCGTAGCCAGAATTGATTTTTTGGGTGGGCACAAGGTTAACATGGCTGGGCTATAGGCATGCAGGTGTGAGACCTACTAATTGTATTCTTATTGATAAATAATGCCATATACTGCAGCCTGTAATGGCTTTCTAAGTAGTTTGCAACAGCCATTATGCATCATGCAAGAAACTTTAAAATATTTTACCTCAATTATTTCCAGCATTTACCAGCATTAAAAATTCCTTATTAATCTGTATTAATTTTAAATTTTTTGCAGTTTATAAACGCACAAGTATATCATGTAAAAAGCAAAGAAAACAAACAGATCCAATCAATCATGTAATAAAACAAAAATTAATGTATTGTTTCATGAATCCTCTTTGTAGAAAGCCAGAAATCATAACTACAATAAAACAGCATTTAACATCAGAACAGGTGCAAAGCAGAGCTAGGACAATTCACATGGAACAGCTCCCCTGTGAGGAAAGACTAAAGAGGTTAGGACTGTTCAGCTTGGAGAAGAGACGGCTGAGGGGGGATATGATAGAGGTGTTTAAAATCATGAGAGGTCTAAAACGGGTAAAAGTGAATCGGTTATTTACTGTTTCGGATAATAGAAAGACTAGGGGGCACTCCATGAAGTTAGCATGTGGCACATTTAAAACTAATCGGAGAAAGTTCTTTTTCACTCAACGCACAATTAAACTCTGGAATTTGTTACCAGGGGATGTGCTTAGTGCAGTTAGTGTAGCTGGGCTTAAAAAAGAATTGGATAAGTTCTTGGAGAAGAAGTTCATTACCTGCTATTAATTAAGCTGACTTAGAAAATAGCCACTGCTATTACTAGCATCAGTACCATGGAATAGACTTAGTTTGTGGGTACTTGCCAGGTTCTTATGGCCTGGATTGGCCACTGTTGGAGACAGGATGCTGGGCTTGATGGACCCTTGGTCTGACCCAGTATGGCATGCTCTTATGTTAACATGTAAAAAAGAATATTCAAATTCTGGTGTCACCTCAGCAAAATAATCCCTCCACTGCTATTTTGTAAAGTAATACAAACTCCTGCAAAGAGACATCTAGAACCTTGACATACCATACAGTCACAGCACTGACTCTCAGGATTCAAATAACAGCAACCTTATGAAAAAGTAGCAATGCAAATACTAAACCAGACCCTAGAACATTAATATATCATCTATCAGAGTTACAGAACAAGCTGACTACTACAGAGAAACTACACGCTAGCAGAAATACTGCACTTCAGTCACACACACACACAGGCAAAACAGATACCAACCCTTACCTAATATAGAAATAAGAGACTACAAATTAGAAACAGAACTACACAGACAAAACCAAAATAGAAAGCCCAAGAAACTAGACTCTGAACAGTGGAATACTGAAGAGCGAGCCAAATTAAAAAATATAAGAAATGCACATTCCCAAAGATGGCATAGTCCAATTGCTAAAATCCCAAAATAATTTATTTTTACTTTTGTTGTCTGATGTTTGTACTTTTCTAATCAGTTGGTCTTGGTCTCTTTTTCCCATTTTTACCTTGTCACTCATTTTCTAATCCTTTTCAGTGTCTCTCTTCCCCTACTGTCTTCTTCCTTTCCTCCCTCATACAAACACACACATACACACACACATACGCGCGCGCTTTCTCTCACAGACTCCCTAACACACAAGCTCTCATTCTCTCACCACCCCCCCGTCCCCCGCCGCCCAGGCTCCCATTCTCACACACACACACCCAGGGCTTTTTCATTAGGCACAGCCAAAGTCCTACTTCTGCCACCGTGGGGATGGAATCCTACAGTGACCTGTCTGGCCCCTTCCTGTCCACGTTGACTCTTTAATGCAGTGGTTCTCAACCTTTTTCCCCATCGTGACACACCTGACAGACCAGGCTCACATGTGTGACACACTGCTCATTACAATTCAAGGCGGAAATAAAAAATAAAGGTCCAGTATTCTTTTTATTGTTAAGAATGACACAAGGAAAGATTCATATTCTGTCTGAATAGAAATTGCATAAATAGTAAACATCCCACACCAAAACAGCAATAATTTCCAGCACTTAAACAGTAACCACCTTACCTAAGAAAAGGCAACACTGAAAATATCACACCAGGCCTTAAGACACCAATACATCTCCTATTAGGAAAACGGACCAAGTCAGGCTGCTATAGAGCCCTAGACAGAAACTACACGCCAGCAGAAAACCTCACCTGAGTCACATGTGCTGACCCTCACCTAACAAAGAATAAAGAGACCAAAACGCATAACTAGAAGTATGCAGACAAAAACTGAATTGGAAACCGCAACAAGCCAGAGTCTCTGCATGCAGTGCAATAAAGGAAAAAAGAAACATCACCCATCCTTATAAAACAAATCAAGAAATATAAAATCAGTAGCAGTAAAACCATTTTAACAAAAAGAACAGGTTATTTCAAAACAGCTGATGAATGGAATATCCAATAATTAAAATATCATATAAAAATGTCTAGATACCAATAAAATATTTCAAAATAACAGACACAAAGACCCAGTAATGAAAAATAATAAGGATACAAAAATTGTTTGCTCTGTATACTTGAGAAGGTTTGATATCCAGGTGCCCTGAAAATGTTTTGAATTAGCAGGAGGAGGGATGGTTTGCTTGCAACTTTCTTCTTTCTCTCTCTCACACACTGGCTCTCAATCGCTCACATATATACATCCTTTTTCTCTCTCACTTATATAGGCTCTTAATTACACATTTACACACATGGGGGTGGATTTTAAGAGCCCTGCTCGCCTAAATCCGCTCAAAACCGGGCGGATTTAGGCGAGCAGGGCCCTGCGCGCCGGTGAGCCTATTTTACATAGGCCTACCGGCGCGCGCAGAGCCCCGGGACTCGCGTAAGTCCCGGGGTTTTCGGAGGGGGCGTGTTGGGGGCGGGGCCGAGCGCCACGCCGTTTTCGGGGCGTGTCGGCAGCGTTTTGGGGGCGGGCCCGGGGGCATGGTTACGGCCTGGGGCGGTCCGGGGGCGTGGCCGCGCCCTCCGTACCCGCCCCCAGGTCGCGTCCCGGTGCGCTAGGGGCCCGCTGGCACGCGGGGATTTAAGTCTCCCTCCGGGAGGCGTAAATCCCCCGACAAAGGTAAGGGGGGGGTTTAGACAGGGCCGGGGGGGTGGGTTAGGTAGAGGAAGGGAGGGGAAGGTGAGGCGAGGGCGTTAGAGGATTCCCTCCAAGGTCGCTTCGATTTCGGAGCGGCCTTGGAGGGAACGGGGGTAGGCTGTGCGGCTCGGCGCGCGCCGGCTATACGTAATCGATAGCCTTGCGCGCGCCGATCCAGGATTTTAGCAGATACGTGCGACTACGCGCGTATCTACTAAAATCCCGCGTACTTTTGCTTGCGCCTGATGCGCCAGCAAAAGTACACGAACGCGCCGTGTTTGAAAATCTACCCCATGCTGTCTATCTTTTCACGCTTACACACACAGGCTTTCAATCACACACATACATGCTGCCTTTTTCTCTCGCTCACAGACTCTCATTCACATGCTTACAAACATGCTCTCTCTCTTTCTTTCATTTACACACAGGCTCCCTCACCTAAACCAGCTTTCAATCACACACAGACACACATGCTCTCATTCACATACTTACAAACATGTTCTCTCTCTTTCTCTCATTTACACACAGGCTCCCTCACCTAAACCAGCTTTCAGTCACACACAGACACACATGCTCTCTCTTTCTCTCACACACAGACTCTCATTCACATGCTTACAAACATGCTCTCTCTCTTTCTCTCATTTACACACAGGCTGTCAATCACATACTCACATGCTCTCTCACTTAAACCAGCTCTCAATCACACAAAGACACACATGCTCTCTCTTTCTCTCATTTACACACAGGCTGTCAATCACATACTCACATGCTCTCTCACCTAAACCAGCTCTCAATCACACACATACACACATGCTCTCTCTCTTTCTCTTATTTACACACAGGCTCTCAATCTCATACTCCCTCACCTAAACCAGCTCTCAATCACACAAAGACACACATACTCTCTCTCTTTCTCTCATTTACACACAGGCTCTCAATCTCATACTCCCTCACCTAAACCAGCTCTCAATCACACAAAGACACACATGCTTTCTCTTTCTCTCATTTACACACAGGCTGTCAATCACATACTCACATGCTCTCTCACTTAAACCAGCTCTCAATCACACAAAGACACACATGCTCTCAATCACATACTCACATGCTCTCTCACCTAAACCAGCTCTCAATCACACACAGACACACATGCTCTCTCTCTTTCTCTTATTTACACACAGGCTCTCAATCTCATACTCCCTCACCTAAACCAGCTCTCAATCACACAAAGACACACATACTCTCTCTCTTTCTCTCATTTACACACAGGCTCTCAATCTCATACTCCCTCACCTAAACCAGCTCTCAGTCATTCATATACATGCTATCTCACACACACACAGGATCTCAACACACATGCTTACTCATTCACTCACCCCCCCCCCCCCCGAATTAGCGGCAGCAACAGCCTCCTCCAAGTCCAACCTTAAAGGCAGCAGCAACCTACTTCACTTTCAGCCCTCGCGGAGGAGGAGTCCCATCGGCGGCGGAGGTTGACGATCTTCTTCATTTTCCTCCGAGCCACGCTGCACATTTTTCAGGCCATGCCTCTCTTCTTTTCTTCGGGCCGACGCTGACCACACTAGCATGGTCTCTCCTTCCCGCGCATGCACTCACTGCTCACCACTTCCGCTTCCGGGTCGCGAGGGGGGGGGGGGGGGTCGGGAAGAAGAGACCATGCCGGTGCCACTCAGCTGACTCCAGCTGTCCTGCCACGTTCTGCCCGGGCTGACAGCATTTTAAGCCTGGGCAGAGGAGGACCGGGGAGCAGCTGGGTCAGCGGGGATTGGATCCTATGACGGCATTGCTCTGAAAGGCCTCTTCTGGTTGGGTGGGTCTGGGTCCAAATTGGGTGGGCAACTGCCCACCCAGGCCCACCCGTGGCTATGCCACTGGTGCAGGGCAGAAACTACCAGGCAGCTGAAGAGGCAGGTAGCTTGGCTGGTTGCCCTCCTGCCCTCCCTTTATATATTGTTGGAGAGTTCAGAGGGGAGAGGGGTTTTCTTTGTTGTTACAGGGGGTTATTGTATTGTCGCAGTGGAAGCAGGAACCCGAGCCCACGTTATGTAAAATGCACTAGTTAAATGGAGTTGGGGGGGGGGTTGAGTATCTCGTGCAGTTTGAGGGACTGCTGCATGGGACGGCCTGTGAACTTAGGGGCTAAAGTTCGAGGCCGGAGCCTGCTCTCGCAGGGGCGAGGCAGAGTAGGCGGGAAGAGTGGGAGGGGTAGCGCTTGACCACTGGGACGAGGTGGTTGAGAAAAGGGGAAGGAAAAGGGAATACGGGGGGTGAGGTGGGGGGAGTACTAATTGTAGAAGTTGTAAGGGCTCGGGTTAAGGTTAATAAACTGCAGCCTAGTTATAACGACACAAGTGTGTCATGTGTTTTCTTGGTGGGGTGGGGGGGGGGGGGAGGTAAGGATGGTGAGCCAAGCGCAAGTCTTGCCTCCCTATGTTTTAGAGAACAGTCAGAAGCTAGAGGTCAGAAAGTGTGAAATAAGAGCAAGAAACAAAACAAATAGAAAATACAAACCTAAATATAGAAACAGCAACCATATTTGCATCAAACATTCACATTATGAATTAATTAGTAGATTTAAGTGTAATTTGTAAGCACATAAAGGCAACCATTGCAGCAGTTAATCGTTTACGCACAAAATATTCACATCATTGTAGAGTACCCACTAGATGCTCTTTCTAGGGTGTTCTTAGCCTTTATATCTCAACATCAGTCATCCTAGGATCCATGGAAATTGGTGATTGTCTGACAATAAAAGAAAAAGAGTTTCAGGTAAGATACATATTCTAAGAATATAATTTTCAATAAAAATATTGAAGACAGTTATATTTACATTCAATGGACACAGTGCATGCAAATTAATCTCATGCATATTCATTGTGGATAACCTGAAAACCCAACTAGCTGGGGGTCCTCCAAGACAGGTTTGGGAACCACTGGTCTAGAGAATAAAAGTCTTTTGCCTCCAGACTGTATATGAAAACACTGGGTTAATTTGCATATTTCTAACTAGGATTTGTTTGAACAGACTTCCATTTCTGATATATGTGAGCTGTTTTAATTTAACTGCTCTCACAACTTGATTAAGGAAATGAAAGTTCTAAAATAATAACATAGTAATAATGGCAGAAAAAGACAAAATGGTTCATCCATCCTGCACAGCAAAATTCTTATGGTAGTAACCGCTGCTCAATGCAGATTATCCCCTTGTTTCTGTTAAGGATAGTTACTGCCACTCTGTTCAACTTCTCTGCCAGGTATACATATTCAGATCCTTCATCCATTCCTAATAAGTCTTCCGATATAGAACTCACACTGTTTTGGACTCCTCTGTCTCTGGATCCCCTTTGTCTTTCCTTTTTGAGATATGGGCTCCAGAACTGAGAACAAAACTTCAGATGAGGCCTCACCAAGGACCCATACAAGGGCATTATCACCTCCTTTTTCTTACTGGTTATTCCCCTCTATATGCAATCTAGCATTCTTCTGGTTTTAGCTATCACCTTGTTTCACTGGCTTCATGTCTTCAGACACTATCACTCAAGATCCCTCTCCTGATCCATGCACATTAGTCTTTCATCCCCCATCACATAGAGCTCTTTTGGATTACTGCACCCCAGATGTATGATTCTGCACGTCTTGGCATTGAATACTATCTATAGCAACCAGAAAGCCTGTTCTATATATCTCCAATACCTAAAACATAAAGACCAATATGGGGTATTAAAACTTAATTGCCAAACACTAATGTCTGGTACCTATGTTGTGGCTATAGGTTGTAACCAAGAGGTATTCAAGTACTGCTTTACACTTTATTAAACAGCAATTGATGTAATTTTGTCTTTAACGCGAACCTTTTTAGAAACCTTTTTGGACATTTTTTAATATATTCATTCACAAAATTTTAAACAATGACCATCAAGGTCTAAACACGCTTAACATAACTCCTCAAAACCCCTCAAGAAACCTACGCTCCAACAACTCAAGTTACTTAAACATCCCCACCATCAAAGATGCACATCTGGCAACAACACGAGAAAGATCCTTCTCCATCACCTCCCCCAAACTCTGGAACACTCTACCTGAAGACCTAAGAACCCAGCACAACATAAAAACATTCAAAAAAGACCTAAAAACTCTTTTCTTCCACAAATTCTTCACTGACCCTCAGTCATCTGACCACACCAACCATCAAATGAACTCTCAACTATAAACTCCAACCAAACATGTTTACCCTCCTCATCCAAGCTAAGAATACTTATTGGACTTGATATGTTTATCTCTGTATATGCTCAAACTGCTACAATGTTTCAACACTGTTAAGAAAAAAAAATGTTCACTTTGTAAACCATTATGATGGCTCTACCAAATAACGGTATATAAAACTCATCAAATAAATAAATAAATAAATAAATAAATAAATATGCAAATAAAAACTCGCCACTGGACTGCACTCAGTCTCTTAAAGTGAAAGAATATACTCTCTCAATGTCAACATCCTCACAATTGTGGCGATAATAATAAAACCTTTAGCACTTTTCTTAAATGTGATCAATATAGCAATACTTATACAAAATTCTAAAAAGAGCAGTTGTAAAAGCTAAACATTTGCATGAGGCATGAACATTGTTTATAATCACCATCTTGGAAGTCTAGACAAGATGTGTTCCATGCATTAGAAAAACTAGAAAGAAGACCAAACCACTGCAAGAATGGTTAAATGGTGACATGAAAGATACCTTTAAAATCAAAAGGACATCTTTAAAAAAATAGAGAGAGGACACAAATGAATCAAATGGGGAAGAGTAAAATCATTAACAAGTTAGATGTAAAGCACTAACAAGGTAGGCAAAAAGAGAATGTTTGCCAGAGATTCTAAAACCAAAAATGTTCAAGTATATTTGAAGTAAGAAGCTTTAAAAGGAGTCAGTGTTACTGCTAAATGACCAAGGAGTGCATAGGGAAGATGACCATAGCTGAAATGTTTAATGAATTCTTTGTTTCAGTCTTTACCTACACTGGAAAGTGGGGAAACTTCTGTTTTGAGAGAGAGAGAGAGAGAGAGAGAGAGAGAGAGAGAGAGAGAGAGGAGAGAGAGAGAGAGAGAGAGAGAGAGAGAGAGAGAGAGAGAGAGAGAGAGACTTGCTATAATGTCTACTCCCTAGACAGCTATTTGTATCCCTATGAGAGGCTCACCTAGTAACTCGAGGTGGGGATTAGGTATGAGTGTAGGGGGTTGGGGCCACTTTCACATTCAACATGAGACGTACGAACAGAACAGTGGTCTCTTGTGAAGATTTGATGGCCTTCGGAGTGAGGAAACTCACTCCAAGATGAGATTTGGGCAATGTTCTCTCAAACTAGCTTGATGGACACTCTACCTGGGCAACAACAAGCTAGTTTGAGAGAACATTGCCCCGCGTTAACTGCTGTTAGCGCGATTTGCGAACTTATCTCCTGCGGTAACTCCTTGGAAAATGACCCCCGTAGTGACCATTTTTAAAAAGGATGCCAGGGTGACACAGGAATACAGACAGGTGATCTTGTCATCAGTACTGGGCAAAATTGTAGACACTCTTCAGAAAAACAAAATTATTGGCCCATTGGATAGTCATAGATTAATGGGGCAATGCCAACATGAATTTTGTGAAGGCAAGTTTTTTATTCAGATCTGATAGATTTTTCTGAAGGGTTAATAAACATGTGGATACAGATGAATTGGTTGATATGATTTATCTGGATTTTCAAAAGGCATTTGAGAAAGTCTCTCATGCGAGGCTCATTGGAAAGTTAAAGATAGGAGGCAATGTCCTATTGTGGATTGGTAACTGGCAAAAAGTTAGGAAACAGAGTAGGATTGAAAGTTAATTTCTTTCAGTGGAGAAAGGTAAATAATGGAGTGCCCCATGGATCTGTACTGGGACTGGTGTTGTTTTTAATATATTTATAAATGATCTAGAAAAGGGAGTGATGAGTGAGTTAGCAAATCTGCAGGTGACACTAAATTATCAAGTAAATAAATCACAAGCCGATTGTGAGGACCTTATGATACTCGGAGATTGGGCATCTAAATAGCAGTTCAAATTTCATGTGGACATGTGCAAAGTGATGCATATAGCAAAGAGTAATCCAAACCATATTTATGCATTGCTGGGTTCCTTATTATGCATCATCTCCCAGGTAAAGGATCTTGGAGTCACGTTGGATAATACTTTGAGATCCTCGGCACGGTATGCAGTGGTGGTCAAAAAAGCAAATAGAATGTTAGATATTATAAGGAAAGGAATGTGAAAAAATGGAATATATCATAATGCTTCTATATTGATCTATGGTGTCATCACATCTTGAATATTATGTGCAGTTCTGGCCACCCCCATGTCTAAAAGATATTTTGAAACAGGAAAAGATACTGAGCAAGAAAACCAAAATGATAAACTGCTCAGTTATGAGGAAAGATTAAACAGGTTAGGGCTCTTCAACCTGCAGAAGCAAGGGCCAAGAGAAGATATGATAGAGGTCTATAAAATCATGAGTGGTGTGGAATGGGTAAATAGGGAATGGTTATTTACCCTTTCCAATAGTACTAGTACTAGGAGACACTCCATGAAGCTTATAGGTAACACCTTTTAAACAAATTGAAGGAAGATTGTTTTTACTAAGCACACAGTTAACTGTAGAATTTGTTGTCAAAGGATGTGATGAAAGCATAACTGGGTTTAAAAAGGGTTTGAGTAAGTTTCTGTAGGAAAAATCTATAATGCAAAATTACCCAAACACTGAGTCAAAAAAGTGTGAATTGCATGTTATACAAAAAGTATCAGCAAAAGCATTCACATTCTCAATTTAATATCTTTCCATAAAGGTGACCTGGAGCATACAAATTGAAGACATTTCCAAAATGCATGGGTGTTATAAATAATCTTGCTGTACGTATAATCACTCTGGCTTCAGTCTACATTTAAGTGAATATCAAAGTGATATATGGAAAGGTATTAAATTGAGAATGTGAATGTTTTTGCTGATACTTTTTGGAATAATCTATAAACCACTTTTAATCATATAGACTTGGGAAAGCTACTGCTTATCCCTGGTTATAAGCAAGAAGTATTGGAACTATTCTTTGGGCTCCTACTGGACAATTCAGATCCGGATTGGCCTTTGTGGGTGACAGGATGATGGGATTGATGGAGTTTTGGTCTGACCCAGTATGTCAAGTCTTATGTTTTTATGCTCACATTGGTCAGACAATTTTTCAAAAGCCCATTTCCATGGGGGCACTGTTTTCGCCATGGAAATGACTTTGAAAATAACACTCTTAGGGGCTAATTTTGTAGCTGACCTCATGAAACTGAAGTTAATTACCCAAATATTTTACACCAATTTTGAAAGAGAAAATATGAAAGAGAAACTATCCCACCAAAATTCTCCATACACTATTATACCTGCTAATTTGCATGCAGAGTTTTTCTGGGAAAATTTAAAAATACAGAAGTATGTACATAAGTGCAAACTCCTCTCCAATCCATCCCTGCTGCCCAGAACTCTGCTCACTGTGGATAAACATATACACATGCAGGATGCATGCACAGAGGTTTACCTGCACATCGGGCAGGCAATTTTGTAAAAGTCAATTTCCACAGGTATAGAACTATTTAACCACAGAAATGGCTTTTGAAAATTTTCCTCTTAAAGTACAATTTTATAACAGTCTGGGAAGGGCCGAAGTCTGCATGCCACTTGTACACGCATATTTTAGCCAACATATTCAGTATGAATTATTGCATGTAAATTCACTTGAAAATGCTGGGGTGACTGGGCCAGTACCTGTACAAAATTACTTCTCATTTTCAGTAGGCACGATTTCTGTGGGTTAGCTTTTGCGCATACATTTTAAATAAAAAAAAGTGGCTTTGTGCAAGCTCCAGCTCCATCCCCAACTCCACCCCTTGGCATGCTTCTCTGCAATTCACATAAAAGAGCATGCAAAACTGGGTTACACATGTAGTTTTACATATAGAGAGAACTAACCAGCTTTGTTGGATCCATTTCTGTGCATTAAACTGGGCTTTTTGTATATGAATGACTTTGAAAATCATATTCTTGATGCATTCAATAGCATAGAGCAGGGAATTTCCCAAAAAGTCTATGTTTTATAAAAGTCTATGCAAAAGGTTATATATTTATATATATATATATATATATATATATATATATATATATATATATATATATATGTATATAAACACCCAATCTGTAGGAAGACTTTTTATTAAAGTTAAGTTGCATACGTGTTTATTTACTCAAAAATTTTTTACCATTGGATTTTGGGTGATTTGAGCCCTTCTTGAGTAGCTGCAATAAACAAGCAATCGCTTCAGCAGTCACTTCAGTAATGAAGCTGAAAATGAGAGTGAGAGGACATCTCTACCTGCAGAAATTGAGTAATTGAAATTGAAATCCTTCGTGAATTAGTTTTATTATGTTATTGTCTTCAGTTTTCTGTTGTATAATTGCAGATGCAATCAGGGGATGGAAAATATTTGTCAAGAAGAAGCATTGGTATTATTTTCTATAATTTCTGATGTGCATTAGTGAGAATTTCATTTAGCAACAGTCTGTGGTGAGCATGATGTGGAACTATATAGAAATAGATTTGCCTAGGTGTATTTGATTTTTATGATGTATGCAGTATTGAAGACTTGAAATACTAAGGATTCCTGCTATAAAATTAGAGAATCTGATTAGTGTCAACACCTTGTTCTTAACAATTAATTTATTCTAATGATTTATAATGCGCAGTACTCTCCTGTGTTCAGTGGCAATATTGGTACAATCTATCACAAGAGTCCCCTAGCTCACAAATTTCTAGTGAGTCAAATTTTATGTATGCTGTGTGAAGGAAAGCAGGCAAGAAGTATCCCGGGATGGATCCCTCATTCCCTTTCTCTGGAAGATGTTTCCGCACCTCATGATTTATCAAGGTGAGCAGTAGAAAAAAGATAGGCATGGGGGCATGATACAGCTTAAAATGGAACCTCTCCTGACCCAAATGTCTGTGACACAGTCACTTCATGAGGAGAGAAAATCTGTTAAGCAAAATATATATTTTTTTTAACTTTATGTTTATTGATATCATCAAATAATCCAAAAGCAGCTATGCACAGAAGGAATAAGGAGAGTGATTTTACATGACATAAAAACAGAAACATCAAAATATAAGAAGCAAAACCTTTTCTGATATGGTCACATCATATGAACATTGAAACAATCTGTAAAGCAGTATATTCTGCCTGCACAAAGGAATTTTGTGTGGAACTTGCCACCAGTCATTACTCAGGCCTAAGTCTGCACAATAGGGAAAGGGTGAGTCCTCCAGAGAGTGAGGAGACAATAAAAATTTCAGTAACAAATTTCACAGCTGTTCACTATTTGGGAAATGCAGTAGGCTCACCTCTTATGTTTGCATAAAGGAAATTATAGCACTTCTGTCAATTGGCATTATAGTAACATCTTTATGTGGGTTGTTGATAATAAAAAAAGTTTTGAACTGACTTAGGCCTAGATTCTCGAAGGTCGCAGGCTTAGAGAATCCGGCGGTAAGGAGGGGTAGGGGGGCGAAGCGGGGGGCGGGCCTGCGAAAGGCGGCAGCGATCACACCTCCGTGGTGCAATCGCTGCCAGCTTTCGCACCCAATAGCGCCATCGTAAAAGGTGGTGCTATTGGGCGCGCTACTGGCAGTGAAAAGGGTTCTTACCTTTTCACAGCCAGCGATCTTTCAGCTGCGTCTGCCCCGACGACGCCCCGACCCTTCCTCTTCCGGGGTTGACTCTGCCCCGACTCCGCCCTGAGCTAGCTATCGCGTGCGAAAAGTCCCTTTTCGCATGCGATATGCTACGAAAATGACCCCCTTACTTTGTGTGAAGAAGAGAAATCAAAGTTTAAATTTTACTTGACTTTTAAAATAAAGTGATTTTAAATATTTTTGACCTTTCTATTTCACTAATGAAGGAAAATTCTCTCAGGGCATCTTGAATAATAACATTTCTAGTTGCCTCTGAGCATAACTTGCTTAGGGGGTCATTCACAAAGCCATGGTATTTTGCCCTGAGGGAAAAATACCATGGGATTCACTAACCTGTAGTAAATGACTCTGCAGCTTGGTGAATCACCCTGTCGCATAGTGAATCTGTTGAGGAAAATATCACAGCAGCAAAAGCCGCCCCCCCCCCCCCCAACCCTGTGTGTTAACAGACCTGGGACTGTGGGACTGCCATTTTTTTAAAGGGGATGCTCTGGCAAGTAGGCAGCACCCCCCAAAGTAGTAAAACCCCTGAGGGTCTGCTGTAAAAGACCCCCTCTCCCCCCTCTCCCACCTATCTACTTTTCGCCCTAACAGGCAAAAGTAAAAAAAAAAAAAAAGCAAACTTTTATTGACTGGGGAAGCCCTGCCCCTCACCTTCAACCCAGCCCCCTGACTATCACCCTGCTCCAACATACCAGGAAGCTGGAACCTCAGTTCACTAATATTAAACACTGTATGCAGCTAGTTATGCGGCTAAAATTTAGGTGCATAAGACGGGGGCCTTCTGGAGGTGGGTGGGAAGCATTTCAGGGAGGAGTGGAGTTAGCCAAATACATTATGCAGCTAACTCTGGTTGTGCTACTGACCTGTCCTAATGTTATCCACATAAATAGCTGAGTATATTCAGTGGTACAATCGTGCTGCTGAATATACCCTGCTGGTTAGCTGGATATGTTTATCTGGCTAACTAGCCATGCTGCTCAGCAACTGAATATTGGCCTCATAGGTTCCTTGTACTTAGGGTTGAAAAAGGCAAAACAAGGAACAGCTGAGCCACAGTGACTCAGAATTATTGTAATTGGTTTTCAGCGGCTTTAAAGGGAAGTGACTCAGATAGCAGAGGAGGAGGTCATGGGAGTTGGGGGAACAGAAGCAGCAGAATGTCTGAGCCTCTTTAAGCCAAACCATGGAAGAAGCCTCTGAGGAGGAGAAGCCAGAGTCAGATTTATAACAGCCTCAGCACTATAGCTAAGTCCCCTTCTTTTTGAAAAGCAGTTAGAAATTAGAACCCATTAGTTATTGGAGAACGTATAGAAAATTAAGCAAGAGCCAGAGAAGGGTTTCTGAAGTCTTAGGTCCTTATAGGCTTATAGGTGAGACACCTATAAGCAATAAAAGGGGAAATTGTGCAGGGCTAAAATGTTGCTGCATTTTCAGGCTGAGGCAATGTCGGGAGCTCCAGCCAGCGTGCTGCCATATGCACATGAGACGTGCGTTTTGGACGCGACAAATGTGCGCCCAATGCTGTACTGGGATTAGCGCTGTTATGCTCCTGCCCACTAGAAGCGTGTGCAGGTTCTTACCTCTCACAGCCACAGCCAGCCGGGCTGCTGACGCTGCTTCTTTCTCCCTGAATCAGCTGGGGCCGTTTCCACAGCTGCTGCCATGTGGTCTGCTCCTCGGCTGCTGTCTCTGCCTTTCCCGACGTGCTGCTGTGATCCCGGGAATCCAGCCAGCAGTGAGACCGTCTTTCTCAGTGCCTGCTTTAGCCCGGGTCCTTGCCCAGCAGGGAAGCCGTCCCGGCCGGTGCCTGCACCTCTCTGTTCTCGCTCACAGTTTCCTGCAGCCAGCACTTCTCTCTTCAGCCTTGCAGCGTGGAGCTGTGCCTGCAGCTTACTACAGCTTCCACTCTCCCTGCAGTCTTACCTCTCTTCCTGGGGCTGTCCTCACGGCATGGAGCCGTTCCTGCAGTCAGCCCTTCCCCCGCAGCCAGCCTTGCCTCTCTTTGTTTCTGTCCTTGCAGCTGGGAGCTGCTCACTGACCTGCCTTCACCCAGCTCCAGTCCAGGGCTGCTCCGCGGCTTCCTTGGGCCCTCCACGTGGCTGAGGACGCCACCAGCTGCCAGCTCTTCTCTCCAGCCTCCTAGGGTGCGAGCGCGCGCTTTTCTACTGCTCTTCAAGGGCCAGCCAGGTGTGGCCCCCTGCTGACCCCTCCCTGGGCGTTGTCCACTTCAGCCCTACTAAAGGGCTCAGCTTTCAGTGTATCTTTGCCTTCGCAAGGAGATGGTCACTCCTGAGTTCCTCGTTCCAGGAGATGCCTTGTATTCCAGCCTTCTGCAAGGTCCAGTGTTCCATGTTTCCTGTTGAAGCTTCTTGTCAAGTTGTTCCAGTCCTGATGTCTGCCTGCCATTCCAGTCCTGATGTCTTCAGTGTTCCAGTCCTGATGTTTGCCTGCCGTTCCAGTCTCAAGGTCTGTCTCTTGTTCCAGTCCTGATGTTCCTGATGTCCATGTTCCAGCCCAGAGGTGTGTCTCCTGTTCCAGTATATGTGTTCCAGTCCTGATGTTCCAGTTATCCTTGTTCCTGATCCTGATGCCTAACCTGCCTTGTGCTGCCAGGAGAGCAGCGTATATCTTTGCCTTGTGCTGCCAGGAGAGCAGCGTATATCTTTGCCTTGTGCTGCCAGGAGAGCAGCGTATATCTTTGCCTTGTGCTGCCAGGAGAGCAGCGAACCTGCTTCCTCTTTCCTGTGCTCTCCCGCTCTCTGCGTGGTCCGCGACCAGCCTTCCAGGGCTGTGTAGGGCGCGCATGGGACAGGGTGGTCCGCGACTCAGTCCCGCGGGTGGCCTGAGTAGGGCGCCCTGAGGGTCAGTGCCCATGTCTTCCTTCAGCCCTCGTTCCTGACTCCACCTCTGTGCATCCAGTACCTCGACCTGAGGTACTGGATGCACATGTCTATGCATACTGCACCCTGTTCCTGAAGTCCACGTCTATGCCTGAGTCCACGTCTAAGGATCCTGTATCTATGCCTGAGTCCACGTCTATGGATCCTGCACCTCGTCCTGAGTCCACGTCTACGCCTGAGTCTACTTCATTCCTGAGTCTCGTCTGAATCCATGTTCCAGTCTTCACTGTCCTGGCCTCCATCTGGCCTGCCGCTTCGTGCTGTACCCTGCGGCAGGTCCGAAAGGGCTGGGAACGGTCGGAGGACTGTTCACAAGACCAACATTGCGTTGTTGGGTCTTCCGAAGCGCGCAGGTCCAGAGGAGGGCCTATCAGCCAGTCTTCACTCCAGCCCTGCCCCCGTCCAGCCCATGCTCGGGCATGCCACGCCTCCCACGGCACTTCTTCAGAGCCTCTGGGGTCAAGCCGTGGCCCAAGGACACACATCACCCAGGAGTGGGATCGCTCTCCTAGCGCTCCAGAACAGATTGCGAAGGCCATGTGTCCGGCGTTCATGTCCTTGTGATGGGCCTGTGCCAAGTTCCTGAGTTTCTTTGCCAAAGGAATTTAAAAAAAAAAAAAAAAAAGGAAAAAAACTTCAGTCCCAGTTTTTCCGCTGTGCTTTACCGACCTGCTGGAGGCGCCAGCTTATTTGAACTTTTGTTTTCCCGTACCGCTAGAGGCCTAGCACCTGTTTTCACCAAGTGCCTTCTTGAGACTTTTGCTTAGCCTGGGTACACTTGCTGTACGACCTGCAGGAGGCGCCTGCACCCAGGTTTACCACTGTCTTCCACGCTGCAGCACCTGGTTCCTGTGCTGCATGACTATCTTGACCAGAATTTTTATTTTTTCCCTCCGAGAATGCTTGTTCACCAGCAAGAGGTTCCTGCCCAGAAGAGCTTACTCTGCTGAATTTCCTGTACATCTTGCTCACTGTGTTCTCCATGCTACTAGTGATGCCTACTATCTGCCAGCTTGTGGTACACCTCTCCAGACGACCTGCAGGAGGCGCCTGCACCCCATCTGTGGTCATCCTTCCAATGGGGCCTGGAGTCTCAGTCATCTCTTCCAGCTGAATCAGCAGATGTCTTCGCTCTTTCCACTCAGCCTCTACAGTACTTCTGTTACCACGTGCTTGTCTCGCTCACCACCCCGAGCCCGAGTCCAACAGCTTCTTCGGGAATCCGCTGCAAGCTTCACCATCCAAGCAAAGGTACTGGTCCAAGTGTGCCTTTCCAAGTAACCTACTGCCAGCTTGCTCTAAAGCCATCCTGAAGATGTCCATCTCTACCATCAGCCTAGGACCACTCGAGTGTGAGTGTCTGTTCATCAAGTAACACTAAGATTCTGCCCAGTCTTAGGGCTCACTCCTAGATGGGAGTTACTGAACTTTTGTTTCTTTGATCCTCTGCACTGCTCTAACCCTGACTCTCACCACCAGTTACTTGAGCTGCCAGTTCTTCCCACCAGAGCATCAGCAATGTCTTCACTAAGGAGTCCAGTTACCAATCGAAGAACTCCAGCTTACATGCTTTGCCAAGCCTGAATCCAGCTGTGACTGCCAGCATTGACTAGCAGTCCACCCTCCATCTTGAACTATGCTTATCAGGATGTCACGCTTGAAACTGCAACATCTTCTGGTCACCAACCTGAGGACTTCACCCAATGTTCCTTGTCAAGTGTATTTCCATCTGTGACCACCAGCAGTGACTAGCAGTTCACCTGCCCTCTTGCATCTACACATCAAAGGAAGTCACGCTTGCTTAATCGGCATAGCTTCTAAAGACTGCCAAGTCATCCGGTCACCAGGGGCCTTCAACCCTGACCCGTGAACTACTGTGTGGTACCCTACTCCGAGCGTGCCACCATACTTCAAAGCCAACTTGAACCAACTGGGGATGTCCTCCATCCTCTAGTGAAACCAAGATCATTTCTCGCCATGTCTTGCATTACTACCTTGACGCCTAGCTCCAGCTCTTCCACCTTGTGTCACTGGAGTCCCAAGTCTCTGGAACCATTAATCAGCACCTAAGTACTCCAGCCTGCACCACAGCTTCAGTCTTAAGCCTATGGACCTCCATTTAAGCCAAGTCTTGGATGGAGCCTTGCCTCTGCCTTGATCCTAGAACCAAGATGCCATCTTGTGGTTCTGTACCCTACAACCTGCCTGATCTACGCCTTCAGCATTCCGTGTTCTATGTTTTGTCCTGCCTGGACCTTGACCACTTCTGCCTTGTCTTCTGCTTCTGTATCCTTCTCGCTACAGTTACTCGCCAAGAAATACCAGCTCGTCCTTGGATCCTCGCTTGCCCTCGACGGTATGGACTACCGCCTTCTTCTCAAGCTGTTGACATGAGGCTTGAGGGGGGGCTTTGAGGAGGGGGTACTGTTATGCTCCTGCCCACTAGAAGCGTGTGCAGGTTCTTACCTCTCACAGCCACAGCCAGCCGGGCTGCTGACGCTGCTTCTTTCTCCCTGAATCAGCTGGGGCCGTTTCCACAGCTGCTGCCATGTGGTCTGCTCCTCGGCTGCTGTCTCTGCCTTTCCCCGACGTGCTGCTGTGATCCCGGGACCTCCAGCCAGCAGCGAGACCGTCTTTCTCAGTGCCTGCTTTAGCCCGGGTCCTTGCCCAGCAGGGAAGCCGTCCCGGCCGGTGCCTGCACCTCTCTGTCCTCGCTCACAGTTTCCTGCAGCCAGCACTTCTCTCTTCAGCCTTGCAGCGTGGAGCTGTGCCTGCAGCTTACTACAGCTTCCACTCTCCCTGCAGTCTTACCTCTCTTCCTGGGGCTGTCCTCACGGCATGGAGCCGTTCCTGCAGTCAGCCCTTCCCCCGCAGCCAGCCTTGCCTCTCTTTGTTTCTGTCCTTGCAGCTGGGAGCTGCTCACTGACCTGCCTTCACCCAGCTCCAGTCCAGGGCTGCTCCGCGGCTTCCTTGGGCCCTCCACGTGGCTGAGGACGCCACCAGCTGCCAGCTCTTCTCTCCAGCCTCCTAGGGCGCGAGCGCATGCTTTTCTACTGCTCTTCAAGGGCCAGCCAGGTGTGGCCCCCTGCTGACCCCTCCCTGGGCGTTGTCCACTTCAGCCCTACTAAAGGGCTCAGCTTTCAGTGTATCTTTGCCTTCGCAAGGAGTTGGTCACTCCTGAGTTCCTCGTTCCAGGAGATGCCTTGTATTCCAGCCTTCTGCAAGGTCCAGTGTTCCATGTTTCCTGTTGAAGCTTCTTGTCAAGTTGTTCCAGTCCTGATGTCTGCCTGCCATTCCAGTCCTGATGTCTTCAGTGTTCCAGTCCTGATGTTTGCCAGCCGTTCCAGTCTCAAGGTCTGTCTCTTGTTCCAGTCCTGATGTTCCTGATGTCCATGTTCCAGCCCAGAGGTGTGTCTCCTATTCCAGTATATGTGTTCCAGTCCTGATGTTCCAGTTATCCTTGTTCCTGATCCTGATGCCTAACCTGCCTTGTGCTGCCAGGAGAGCAGCGTATATCCTTGCCTTGTGCTGCCAGGAGAGCAGCGTATATCCTTGCCTTGTGCTGCCAGGAGAGCAGCGTATATCTTTGCCTTGTGCTGCCAGGAGAGCAGCGAACCTGCTTCCTCTTTCCTGTGCTCTCCCGCTCTCTGCGTGGTCCGCGAACAGCCTTCCAGGGCTGTGTAGGGCGCGCATGGGACAGGGTGGTCCGCGACTCAGTCCCGCGGGTGGCCTGAGTAGGGCGCCCTGAGGGTCAGTGCCCATGTCTTCCTTCAGCCCTCGTTCCTGACTCCACTTCTGTGCATCCAGTACCTCGACCTGAGTCCTCGTCTTGCCTGCGTCCATGTCTATGCATACTGCACCCTGTTCCTGAAGTCCACGTCTATGCCTGAGTCCACGTCTAAGGATCCTGCATCTATGCCTGAGTCCACATCTATGGATCCTGCACCTCGTCCTGAGTCCACGTCTACGCCTGAGTCTACTTCATTCCTGAGTCTCGTCTGAATCCATGTTCCAGTCTTCACTGTCCTGGCCTCCATCTGGCCTGCCGCTTCGTGCCGTACCCTGCGGCAGGTCCGAAAGGGCTGGGAACGGTCGGAGGACTGTTCACAAGACCAACATTGCGTTGTTGGGTCTTCCGAAGCGCGCAGGTCCAGAGGAGGGCCTATCAGCCAGTCTTCACTCCAGCCCTGCCCCCGTCCAGCCCATGCTCGGGCATGCCACGCCTCCCACGGCACTTCTTCAGAGCCTCTGGGGTCAAGCCGTGGCCCAAGGACACACATCACCCAGGAGTGGGATCGCTCTCCTAGCGCTCCACAACAAGCGCATCCATAACGCACATGCAAACCAGCACATGGCAAATAGCGCCCATTACAAATAAATTGCATGTAAATGAGCCAATTAGCTATTAATTTCCATACAATAATGCATGCCAAAAACTAGTGAGTCCATAATGAGTTTTTTTTACTAAAGAAATTTAGCACTATGCCTATCCCTGGCGTTATTGTGGTGGTGGTGCTATCAGTAGCAGATGGTAGCAAATGTTCCTAAAAGGTTTCCGTGTGATTTCCACCATTTCAACAATGGATTTTATTCATTTTCATGTCCTGCTTACTTTTCTCTTCGAATACAAGCAAGAATAAGGAATGTCAGGCAAAGGAGAGTGATTATTCAGGCAAACAACTTGGAGAACATAAAACAACAGGACCAGGTGGTAGCACAGGCACAGGTAAGCAAATAGTTCCATTAAACTTGGGATTGCTGTATTTTGGTGAATGGATGCCCAAGTTCTGGATGTCAGGTAAGGAGCAGGACCTGGGCACCTGATATAAACCTGTACCTGGGTGTTATCTTGAATTGTGAAGCAATGGTGACGTGGATTGGCCACTGTTGAACACTGGATGCTGGGCCTGATGTGCCCTTGGTCTGATCAAGTATGGCATGTCTTATGTTCTTATGTTCCTTTGCTCATAGGTACAGCCCGGAGCCATCCATAGACCCTACTAGCATCGTATCATTTGGCCAAGGACAACCCTTCTTGGATTGTTCGAGATAGATGTAGTATGAAGATACTGGCTCAGCTCTCAGGCAATTTTAACCCTTTATGAGCACCTGCACAGTGACCTTGACCCCATCGCCTATCGCAACCATACCTTGCTTGGATTGGTGAATCTTCTGTGCGCTTTGTAGTTTTTTGCCACTGGAAGTTTCCAAAATATTGTTGGTATCGCTTTCGGGATGGATCAGTTCTCAGTCTCCTATCACTTAGGACAATGATGAAGAAGATGAAGCAGTACATCTCATCTACTATCCCTATGACCCAGCGCAACTTCAGGAGATCTGGAGTAGTTTTCTCGAAATGGCCGGGATGCCCAATGTGCTTGGTGCTATAGACTGCACTTATATCGCATTGAGCCCAAAGTGAGAACAGGAGAATGCATTCCACAATGCAAGCAAATCCATTCCATGAATATGCAGGTTGTACGTGATGCACATCTTTGAATACTGAATGTAGTGTCAAGGTTTCCTGGGAGCTGCCATGTTTCCTTCATCCTTGCCCATTCGTCACTAGGGAAGATGGCTAGCTGCTTGGTAAGTAACATTTGCTTTGGGCTGGGGTTATAGACAGACATTTGGTTGGAGGCATGTGGGGCCCAGCCCAAAATATGGGTCCATTGTTAAAAAAGATGTATTTTGTTGTGTACTGTTTATTTATGAAAGTATTTCTGGACCACTGTATTGTTCTGGAGGGTGGAGTAGATGTAAAATGACTATATGCCATATGGATTCATGTCTGTGTTTGTTAATGCAATATTTATTTCCCCTTTTATAGGTGATGGTGGCTATGGCTTTAAGCCGTAGTTGCTAACTCCACTCCTCTCCCCGCATACAGTGGCCAAAAGATGCTATAACGAGGTACATACCTGCACAAGAAATGTCATTGAGCGTACATTTGGCCTGCTGAAAAGCTGATTCAGATGTTTTGACCGGTCTGGTGGTGCCCTACAGTACAGTGTAGAAAAGGTTGCAAGCATTGTTATAGCCTGTTGTATGCTCCATAACATTGCTTTGTGCTTTAGGATGGAAATGGAAATTGCAGAACTTTTGCTGCCAGATCTACCTGTAGAACCTGTGGCCAACACAGTGAGAGGCTGCGAGGTTCGCCGAAGGATCGCGCTGATTATTTCTCATATAAGTTGATAGCTATGATACCAATAACCCCTTTCCAGTTTTAAATATATTGATCAAGTATTAGCTGTAAAAAAAATAGATCTAGTGAAATAATTGATCCAGTTTTAGCGGTAAATTAATTGAATATCTTTAATGGAGTCAGTCCTGTGGATTTATGTATCTATGATCCTTATGTCCTTAACATCCTCGCGTGAGCATCTCTCGCACAAGCTAATAGCAACTGCCATCACCGGCATACATCCCCTCACCTGCCCTGCAAAAATCTAAATCCTGTTTTGTGTTTTATTTCAGGAGCTGTTAATCGGAGGCTGATGGATGGACCAGGAATCCAACATTGCTTTGATGTGTTTTGTCCATTTTTGTCCAATTGTACAAATAAATTCACTTGAATTTCTATAATGGACTATGTTCTCAGGATTAATGTACTTGTGATCTGTATGTCCATTCCCTTATCTTCTCATAAGCCTCCAGAATTGGCATCCCTCTCCTTGCAGCCTGTCACCACGCATAAGAACCAGTTGTGTGGGGGTGGGACACTTGATGAAAAATGTCACCCATGCCGTAGTACCAAATAACAAAATTAAATTTAAAATTATAAACTTTATTACCCAAAAAACAACTTGGGATATAAACAATGCAATATTAATTAAAATGGATTGAATTATGCGAAGCTGGTTTTGATAGCCCAAGATACTCGGGTAGGCTGCAACATGTGTGATTATTTTTTCTTGATGGCCTAAAGTGGTATTTATGTCTGCTGAGTGTAATACAGCTGTATTTTCAGTCTTTGATTGTATACCATGGAAACTTACTAAAACTTAGTAAATAAAGAGTTGTAAAAAAATAATAATAAAAAAGGCATGCAAGTCAAGCGCCTTTCCAGGATGTCCAAGATTTGGGTGTGCGTGGACAAAGGCCTTTAATGGATGCCCAAGCCCTGGACACCAGCAGGCACAGGGCTTGGGCATCCATAAACAGCAATGCCCAGGCATTAGGTGTCCAATTAGGGCCCTTAAGATGGATGATTAATTTCAGGGTATCCATTTAGACCCATGACTGAGATAATGGACATCCAAGTGGGCAAGTTTTTTTGAACATGATCTAGGATGTCTGTCCTCTGCTGCCATAACCAGACATCCATTTTATGCAGGGCCTTCCATTGTAGAACCATGCTTAGAGGGAGGCTCCCAGACTTCTCTGATGCCAGCATCTGTCTCCTGGCCCATTTCATAACGAAGGATGAGTGGCACCTCTATTTTTACCCCAGTGCCGGCGGGACCAAAAGCGGGCTGAAGAAGTCTGGTTGCTGCTCAGGGCAACAATTAATACTCAGGCCTCCTGTTGCGACCGTCGCTGCCCGACGTCTCCACTACGCCCACCTTACCGCTTTGGCGACTCCCTCTTTGCCTGTGAGAAGTTTGGCTGCCGTGGTGTCCTCATGCCGTCCTCCTCCAGTGTCCCTGGACAGGCTAGACACTGCACACCACCATGTTTCCACAGAGCCTAAGGGCACACGCGCGGTGCGGCCCCGACTGAAGTACCAGCAGTGGCGCAAACCTCAGGGGCGACCCCCTGAGATGACGTTACCCGCACCAGATATTTAAGGTCTCTGAAATCGCTAATGTGTTGAGTTAGCAAGGATAAGGTTTACCGGACAAGGGATTCTCTACCTAAGCTAGTCTGCCTCCACAGACTTACCAGGGGTACCCGCTTCTCAGGGGCCTCGTTTCTCTTTTGCCTTTCAGGTCGCAGTCTGGAACCGGTACTCGCTCCTCGAGGGCCTTCGTTCCCAGACTTGTTATTGAATACCACTTCTGCCAGGAAGTCTTCGCTACCTTCAACATCAGTGAGTTACTCTCTCTCTCTCAGAGCGTTCCCTGGAACCAGGTACTCGCTCCTTGAAGCCTACTTCATTCTAGCTCCTGGGCTGCTTCCAAGAACTATTGGTGAGTGTTACCATCAAGGTTCTGTTCCTGAACTCTGCACACCCTGCCTACTCACTATATTCAGTTTCTCTACAGCTCAATTATCCAGGATCGTTGTTCCAGTATCTGAGGGACTACAGCCCAGCCCGGCAATACAGCTCACTACTGCCACCTCTGGTGGTTCAATATACTGTTTAATAAAAGAACTAGTATGTGTCTGTCTCCATTCTCTGAACCTGACCGGTGGTCCCTCTCAGGATCTCCCCCCGGGGGTGTGGTCATCTGCTACTGACCCAAGGATCCACCCACAACTACCTCAAACACTAACACCTCCTTCCCTAGGGAGGTAATTTGGGTGAGGTATTGTAATATTATAGGATCCATTCTCCTTCAGTTTTTTCCTGAAGATTCATGCATGAACCCTCAGATAAGCTCATGTGAGAGAGGTCTGCAGATTTTTAGATATTAGTCTGGGGTTCTTTATGGATGATTTTTTGGTTAGCTCTTGGGATGATCTTGACAGGATGGCTGCTTATTGTTATGTTCACATCTTCCAAATTGTGGATTGTCTCACAGTGCAATGGATGGGAACTGAAGTGCCTATACATTGTTCTGTAACCATGTCCAGGCAAATGAGCATCAATGACTATTTTTGGTAGCTCCTCAATTAAACCTGGGTATCCATGTAAAAAGTAATAAATATTTTATTTTATGTTTAGAAAGTTTTCTATGTACTATATACAACACAGTAAAACATTTATTAATGGAACATGATTATGGCTGAAAAGAAAAAACTAGGAAATATTCAAAACATAGCTTTACAATAGTACTTTTTGGTTTTCCCTGGCATAAAAACATATGAGATCCCATACTGTATCAATCCAGCACCCTGTCTACAACAGTGGAGAATTCAGGTACCAATGTTTTTTTTTCTAATTGTATCCGTCAGGTGGAGGCATTGAAGAAGAGAGCCTGGAAGCTCAGGTGGGAGAAGCGCATATGTGCTGACATACTGAAACTATTGAAAATTAGAAGAATTTGGAGCCTGCTCAACTGCAAGTCATAGAATACATGAAATTGCTTATTTCTTTTCAGACATGCAAAGTTGTTATAGTGACATTGATCTGCTTTAGAAAAAGGTGGAGTAAACCCCAATGCATATGTGGACTATGATATCCATGCTAATTATACATTCAAAATATTTTTCTGAAATTCAATTCCTATACCACTTTATTTGCATACTTTCTGAAACATTTATTCTTCCCAGCTATAGGAATAAATGGGGAAATCCCCAACATTCACAGATGGTAAAACAAACATTTTACTGAAAAAACCCTACAGGAAATGACTCAGCAAGCTTCAGGGTATGAGGAAATTATTTACACAATCTTTGTTCTGAATTCTTTACTCTCATAGCTGTTTTTCTACTTATTTATAATTAGCACTGTTATATGTATGCAGCACAAAGCATTGGAATAAATTGCATTTCCAAAAGATTTTTCAAAATTTACCTATTATGGTTTTTTCTATAGCACAGAAAATGAAAGACTGGCCATCATATCATCATGACTTTATTGGAGCATCCTATTAACATAACACTCTTAATGAAGTAGTTGCTTCATTTGTCCAAAGATAGCAAAATTTAAGTCTTTCAAAGGTCATCAGACAGGCAGGCATTCCATTTTAATTTTTTTTTTCAAATCATAATTCATTCTTAGTTGTTTATTCACCCATATATATTATTATGTACTAGGAAAACCAATAGAATATTTAAAATGAAAATGAAAGCACAAAAATTACTTTTGTAACCACAAGATGGAGGGTCCAGTGGTCACCTACTGTGTACACCATCAACATTCTTTTGAGAATATAAGATGTATTATTTTCGATTTTTTTCATTCTTTGTGATAGTGATTGGAATTTTCTGCTCCATTCTACATTGATCTGTCATCCATTTTACATTGATGTTTCTCCCATAATGAGCATCTACGGGTTCTCTTTGAATCATCCAATTGGCTAACTCACAAATTGGGAGATACTGACTGAACAAGATTTAGGATGCATGCTTTTTGTTATTTGCTTTGTGACTGGTCAGTTTGATGTATGTGAGACTTAGTATAATGCTACATATTCCCTGTGGCATTCATGAGTTGTTAAACTAATTGACAACATTATGTACTGAAGAGTGATGAGAGCAGCTTGTACTTTGTAAGGATAATGGACCTTATTTTCAGTAATCTACTAAAAAGGATTTGACAACTCTACCTTAAAACAGGAATTTAGCTGAAATGTGGTCTCTGTCAGAAGCCAAGAGATTTTTGGCATCTGACAAATTTTTCTGTCTTTTGCTTGGAAAATATTACATTTATATCTAATATATTTATAATACTGACAAAGTTTGCATATTATGATCTGCACATTTATGAAGCAGAAAAAACAGGACTTAAGAGATAAAAATTTAAATTGGAGCCAATACTTCTTTGATTTCCCACACTTTATATGATTATCTAAAAAATATTCATGGTTATTTCTTTTTAAGTGTTGCCATAACTATTTTTTTTCTTTTTTTAGAGAAAATTAAATAAAACATACAAGGTCCAATACTCAGTGTCATTTGGGAATTAAAGATCCTGCCATGGCCAGCAGCTGCTACTTATCTGGCTAAAGGTTAGCTTGTTAAGTGAAGGGTGGGGCAGGCAGGATGCTTTGGGCAAAGTCACTTGTCTGGCTAACTTAGGGAATCCTTTACTGAGCTGTGATATGGCTATAGCAAATGTTAAACAGCATTTAACATGTGATGAATGTTGTTTATTGTGCAGTTTAGCCATATCGTAGTGACATTGCATGATATCAGATCAATAAAACAGCCCTATGTAGACGAGCAGCTGTGCATAAATGTGCATGCAAAAAATTGTATAATGCATGCAAAGCAGCTCAGGCATAGTTATTTTGATGCATATGCAAAAACATGGCTTGTGAAAGCTACGTTTTTGCAGGAAAAGTTAGCTACAACTCAGGAGGTGTAGCTCACTTTTCTATGGAGGCATCAGGAAGCTATTGCACATCCTAATGCCTCCAGGCATCAGATTAAAGGGCCTCAAGGCCCAAATCCCCTCAAAGTGCAAAAATGGTGCCGGGGGGGGGTCTGTTTAAACCCCCCCCCACCTAGTACCCGTTGTCTAGAGAGGAAGTGGTGACCCACCTAAAAAATGTTTAAAAGTCCATGGCAATGCCCCACCCCAATAAAAGTCTCCCCCAAGCTCCTGCCCCCCAGGCCCTTGCCACAACAATAATCAAATTCCCTGGGTCTGGTGGGTCCCATACACACCCCCACCCTTGAAATCAGGCTCTGGTGGTCAAGAGGGACAGCCACACCCCCACCCCTACTCCAGACCCTCTGTATTTTTTAAGAGATCCATGATGGGCTTATAGGGACACATAGCACCAACTAACTCTGGGCCCAATCAACACCATTTTCCAACATGGTGCTGACCAGCTTTTGCCCCATCATGTGATGGGGGCAAAGACTGATTGACATGACTGGATTTATCATATTTAATGAAAATATTCAATATTGGTCATGTAATTTCAAATAAAATAGATCACCTTCCTTCCTGTCAGCCAGGACTTGTTTCAAAACTGTTCCTCTTCATATCAGTAAACGTATGATTGTATTCAATACAATGAGATACAAAAGGGGTTTGTATCTTGCTGTATGGATACAACTCCAGTGTTCTGTCAGACATATTTAAATCTTCATTTTTGATTGTCCATTGTAAATCTACTAACAGTGGCATATGATTAGATAGATTACCTAGGAGGAATTACAAATAGTACTTCTGCTTAAGGGATAAGCCAAGTTTCTGTCTGGTTATATCTACTCCCAACCTTCATTTGTTCACAAAAGGAGCAAGTTTCACAGGCAAAATGTCCAATATTGTCTTCACCATCATCCCTTGCTTTTAGTTGCTGTGATATAACCACTATATCCTGAAAGTTGTGTCCATGGGAGAACACTGTATTGGGGGGATGAACATGCACAATCTCTCTAACCGCTGCAACATTTGAAACATACAGCAGACGAACATACAGCATGCTTGTGGTGTGAAAGTTCAAAGTAAAGGAAAGAAGGTAAGAAAGTTTTAAGCTTGTCACACTGGAGGCTCATAAAGAAATGTCAGTACTGAGAGACTAGTCTGTACTGTGTATGGAGAGAAAAAAGTACCAAGAGATGCAATCAGAGGCCATGAAAATGTGGCTGAAAGATACAGAAATAATTCTGAATATTAAAAAGAACTTCCAAGTAGGGGTGTGCATTCGTATTGAACATAAATGTAAAACGCTACTTTTTTTTTTTTTTTTAACTTAAAAAAGTGATGAGACATAAACGATCGGATTTCCAACTTATTCAACATAGCTATGTTGAATAAGTTGGAAATCGCGATTGTTGATCCAAAATAAAAATTTAAACCCCTCACCTTCCTTAATCCCCCCCCAAAGACTTACCACAACTCCCTGGTGATCCAGCGAGGAGTGAGGACGCCATTTCTGAAATTCTTTGCGAGGAGCACATGACGTCGGCGCCACGTCGGAGTGACGCAGCATCACGTGATTCCCCGCGGGTTCACGCCAGAACGCTCGTTCGGCCCAAAAGGGGCCGCACACAGACACACATGCTCTCTCTCTTTCTCTTATTTACACACAGGCTCTCAATCTCATACTCCCTCACCTAAACCAGCTCTCAATCACACAAAGACACACATACTCTCTCTCTTTCTCTCATTTACACACAGGCTCTCAATCTCATACTCCCGACGTCACGTGATTCCCCGCGGGGTCGCTTCCGGGATCCTCGTTCGGCCCAAAAGGAACTTTTGGCCAGCTTGGGGGTGTCAGGAGGCCCCCCCAAGCTGGCCAAAAGTTCCTTTTGGGCCGAACGAGGGTGCCGGAGGGAACTCGCGGGGAATCACGTGACGCCGCGTCACTCCGACGTGACGCCGACGTCACGTGCTCCTTGCAAAGTTGGTCAGAAATGGCGTCCTGACCCCGCTGGACCACCAGGGAGTTGTGGTAAGTCTTGGGGGGGGGGGGGGATTAAGGAGGGTGAGGGGTTTAAATTTTTATTTGCACATATGGACATATACTCAACTCATTGAATTCTGTTTATGTCCATATTGACCGCAAATGGGACCCCCTTTGGACATATGGACATATGAACTTAAACTTTTGCTCTGCACATCCCTACTTCCAAGGGCACCTTGATATGTTTCTTATACTTATTAAATCCTATGAATTCCAGGAAGAAGGTCTATTTGGCACAATACAAGCATTAATATGAGCATTAGCAGCAAATTGGATATTGAGATGTGTTTATTTATTTATTTATTTATTTGTTCATTTTTTTTTAAAGGACTTATTGCCCACAGCCTCCAATGTTTGGGGCAGGTTACAAATTATACAATCATAATAAAACAACAGAAAAAAACCAAAACATATAAAACACTTATAATCAATATGAAGCCTGGATAAAAATGAAATTGGAGGCAAGATGTAATAAGTGGAAAAGAAAGAATAGAGAAATTATTTGTAATAATCTTTGAATGCTTGATTAAATAAATAATGCTTTATGGCTTTTCTAACATATCCTGGATCATGTATGAGGTTCACTCCTGTCTAAACTAACATACAAAAGAGCAAAATAAAACCTTATTCATGTGGAAACACTGCATCATGAGGCTTATAGATAAACTGTGTAACCCGATGGTGGGTTCCAAAGTGGTGGACTGAATTAGAAACTGGTTGAGTGACAGACAGCAGGCAGTGGTGGTAAATGGGCATTCCTTTAGGCAGGGAGAATTAAACAGCTTGGGGTAGATTTTGAAAAACTGCACGATCGCGTACTTTTGTTTGCGCAGCAGGCGCAAACAAAAGTACGCTGGATTTTATTTTATTTTATTTTTTTTTAATTCTTTATTTATGGTTTTTCAAATATAATAATATATACATTGTATTAAGGAAATACATAAGTGGGATATCAAAGAAAAAGAGACATTTTAAACATATTTTCTTCTCTAAACATAATAAGAAGATTCCAACCTATTAAGTGCCATTTTATAAGATACGCGCGTAGCCACGCGTATCTTCTAAAATCCTGGATCGGCGCGCGCAAGGCTGCCGATTTTGGGCAGCCGGCGCGCGCCAAGCCACGCAGCCTGCCTCCGTTCCCTCCGAGGCCGCTCCGAAATCAGAGCGGCCTCGGAGGGAATGCTCTTTCGCCCTCCCCTCACCTTCCCCTCCCTTCCTCTACCTAACCCACCCCTCCGGCCCTTTCTAACCCCCCCCCTACCTTTATCCATGGATTTACGCCTCCCGGAGGGAGACGTAAATCCACGCGCGCCAGCGGGCTGCTGGCGTGCCGAGACCGGACCCGGGGGCGGTTCCGGAGGGCGCGGCCACGCCCCCGGAACACCCCAGCCCAAAACCACGCCCCCGGGCCCGCCCCCAAAATGCCGAGCCCCGCCCCCAAAATGCCGCATCGTTCGGCCCCGCCCCCGACACGGCCCCTTCCGAAAACCCCGGGACCTACGCGCGTCCTGGGGTTCTGCGCGCGCCGGCGGCCTATGGAAAATAGGCGCGCCGGCACGCAAGGCCCTGCTCACGTAAATCCGGGCGGATTTACGCGAGCAGGGCTTTGAAAATCTGCCCGCTTATGTTTATGTCATTTTCAAAACTAAACTTTCTATACAAACAGAATGTCCAAAGTACATGGGCTCTTTACTGAGAGGTAGATTTTCAAAGGGTTATGCGCGTATGTTATGAACGTAACCCCCGAAAACTTAGCCCAAACCCCTCCTACGTGTGCCGAGCCTATTTTGCATAGGCTCGGCGGTGCGCGCAAGCCCCGGGACGCGCATAAGTCCCGGGGCTTTCCTGGGGGGTGCGTCGGGGGTGTGTCACGGTGCGTCATCCAGGGGCATTCCATGGGCATGGCCAAGGGCGTGGTTCCGGCCTGGGGGCATTCCGGGGGTGTGGCCATGGTCTTCGGACCAGCCCTGACCGGGACCTGGTGCGCCGGCAGCTGGCCCGCGCGCGAGAGTTACGTGCATGCGTAACTTTGGGAATAAAGGTAGGGGGGGGTATAGATAGGGCTGCGGGGGTGGGTTAGGTAGGGGAAGGGAGGGGAAGGTGGGGGGAGGCAGAGGGAATGGGCAGCGCATGCAAGGCTCGGCACGCGCAAGGTGCACAAATGTGCACCCCCTTGCGCGCGCCAACCCCGCACCATTGAAATCTTACACTAAGAAATGCATAAATAGAGTCCATATGTATACACAATCTCTCACAATTCAAAAGCAATTCTTGTGGAGCGCAGAAGCAAGCTGGAGATGTAATCCATCATCAGAGCATTTAGAGTTCTACCCTGATCTACTTGATCAATACAGAGCAGCTATTAATTTAGCTAAAAAATGTTTTTTTGCAAAGCACCTTAAAGATTCTATGCAAAGTCCACGAGAACTATTCCACATTGTTCGATTTTAAAAGGCACGTGGGCGTCCATGTGTGCGAGGTTCCCGGCACCTGCACATGGACGTCCTGATTGTATAACATGTGTGCGTCACCACGTGCATATTATAAAATATGATATCCGTGTGCACATGTGCACATGATTTTATAATCGGTGCTTGCATGTGCGGGTGGGTGTCCCACTCGCATGTGCAGGGAGACTTTTTCAATTGTGTTTGGCGATGCAATCAGCCTTTTTCCCAGTTCCTTTCCAGTCCACTCCAATTAAGAAGCGAACTGGGAAGGAACTTCCGTACCCCCTACCTAACCTTCCTCCCTTTTCCGCTCTCCACCCCAACCCCTAACCCCTACCTAGCTACCCCAAATTTTTTTGTTTTAATACTTACTGCTCCTTGGGAACAGAAGTAAACTCCGCGCACTGGCAGTTACCACGGGTTAGCTTCTAATGGCCCCACCCCTCTCCACCAAGGCCATGCCACCGGCCCACCCCTTTTAGCTGGCCCGGCACTTCTGCGTATAGTGGGGTCATGGCTGGGCCCTTTCAAAAATGCGCGTGGTGCATTTTTGTCTTTCAAATATTAAAAGCTGGTTTTCACATAACTGGCCAACTTTAAACCTCAAAAAAACTGAAATTCTCATTTAGGCCGCTGTACTAAATATGATATTTCTTATTTTTTTCTGCTATAATCAAACTTTTCAGATTTCAAAGAAGGTACAGAAGCTAGGAATTATATTTGTTTCATCCTTCTCCATGAAACCACACATTTCACACATCACAAAAGTTTTGTTTTTGAAATTAAAAATGTTAAGACACATTAAGCCATATTTAAATCAGAACAGTTTCAGAACTGTCCTGAAATCTTTCATTTTTTCATCATTAGATTACTCTTATTCATTCTTCATTGGTTTACTATAAAATACCCTTCGTGCACTACAGATTACACAAAATGCATCAGCACTATTATTGACCAGCTCTAATATACGTGATCATATTACACCAATTCTGTTCTCACTTCATTGGCTACTGGTGACATGGAGAATTCAATATAAACTGGTTACTATCATCCATTACCTAATATATAACATCACTTCCCCCTGGATCAAAGCAACACTCAAAGTTATATACTTCCAGAAAAACATTACGATCATTACAACAACAGTTACTTGACGTTCCTTTACTATGTCATACCTGTCTTGACTGCACTAGAGAATGTACTTTTTCAATTGTTGGTCCAACATTGTGGAATTCTTTACCTCTCCAACTCCACAATATCAGTAGTTCAAAGGAATTCAAGATAATTTTAACAGCATATCTTTATCTTTATTAAAATTTGTGAATCACTTAACATGAATGTAAGCAATATATACGAAAAAATTAGAAACACAGAATAAAAACACACAGGGCCAGATTTTCAAAGGGTCACGCACATAAATCCAGAGGATTTATGCTCGTAACTGGCCTTACGCGTGCCGGGCCTATTTTAAAAAGGCCCGGCGGTGCATGTAAAGCCCCGGGACGCGTGTTAGTCCCGGGGCTTTACAAAGGGAGTGGTCTGGGGGTGGAGAGGGGGCATGGCCAGAGGCCTCTGCATGGCCGCTGGGCCGGGGATTGCTGTAAGGATTTCACCTTTTCTGGGGTTGCTTTATCTGAGCAGAAATTTGGAATCTGGATTTCCTGTGGTGGAAAGAAGGTTATTGGGAACTGAATCACATTTCATGAGGTCACTCATCTGTATTTGCTTAACAGGGAGCTCCATACCTGGTAGTCTACATCCCCAGTACTTATCTTCTTCACTTTCATTAAATTACTGGAATAATGTTTGAAGGAATATTACATCAAAGCAGAAGAAGAGTCAAATGCAGCTCCAAACCCATAAATCTAGAAAGCAGAGTGGTTGCAAGGGCTGATCCACTAGTCCAGTAGGATATATTTGTGTCACTGAGTAAGTCATACACATCATAGGTAGGTAGTTACCCAAGTGAGCAGTATAGTGTTACTGTGAGCAGGGGCAGATCGGGGGATCGGGCATCCCCCGGTGGGCTGGTCACGCTAGTCACATGGTATCTCCTGGGCTGGCCTGGGCGGCGAATCCCCGGGCCGGTCTTCATCGGGAATCCACCGCTGACTGTAAGTGGGCCATGAAATCAGTTACGGTTCATGGAGCAGTGCATCAAGTGTACAAAATAATGGATAACCATGGCAAGAACAAGAGAAAGCAAGAAGGTGAGTACCATAAATGAAGAAAGGTATTAAAATCCTGAGGATTGTTTCTGTAAGTTTGCAAAGCAATATATGGTTAGGGCATGACAAAAAGTGGGCTGTATTGTAGAGCAGCCATACTTCAATAGGGAGTGGTATCCTCCTCTACAGTTGTTAGTGGGCACCAACGGAATGACTGACATCTCCTATGCCATTCTGCTTTAATGCTATGCCCCGCATCCACATTTAGATCCTTTTGCCACTCAGCCTTTCTGCCCTGTTCATATTTTACACCTTGGGGTTCTTAACTTCTTTCTGCTACTGTATTTTCCCGGCATACTCCATCTCTTACCCTTTGAGGACTTCTTGCCATAGGACTTCTCCTAATCTTTTGAAATCTTGATACTATTGAAATCTTGATACTGTGGATCCATAAAGTCTAGAGGATGTGAATGAAGAGAAGAGGCAAGGGGTGGCTTGCTTGCGGGAATGATGGCTACTACCTGGAGATTAATATCCTTATTCAATAAACATACACACAGTTAATGCGACTCCAATATTGCTCTATGCTTCAACGGCAAGAGGAAATGTGGATAAAAGGATTTTCATCCACAAAAAAGCAGGGGAGTAGCTTGCTTGTTACGGCGGTTACTACCCCAAATCAAATAAGCCTGATACTTCACTTTCAATGCACATCCAGCATAGCTCTCTCCTTCAACGGCAGGGAAAATGAAGAAAAGATGATTTATATCCAGCATCAACCAACAAGGAATGAATTACATAGTCTGGGTAAACATATAAGCATGGGAGTAGCTGGCTTGTTAAGGCGGTTACTACCCCAAATCAAATAAGCCTGATACTCCACTTTCAATGCACATCCAGCATAGCTCTCTGCTTCAACGGCAGGGAAAATGAAGAAAAGATGATTTATATTCAGCATCAACCAACAAGGAATGAATTACATAGTCTGGGTAAACAAATAAGCATGGGAGTAGCTGGCTTGTTACGGCGGTTACTACCCCAAATCAAATAAGCCTGATACTTCACTTTCAATGCACATCCAGCATAGCTCTCTGCTTCAACGGCAGAGAGAATGAAGAAAAGATGATTTATATCAGCATCAACCAACAAGGAATGAATTACATAGTCTGGGTAAACAAATAAGCATGGGTGTAGCTTGCTTGTTACGGTGGCTACTACCCCGAATCAATTAAGCATGATACTTGACTTGGAATAAGTATCCAGCGCAGCTCACTGCTTCAGCAAAAGAGGAAATTAAGTAAAGAGGATTTTTATTCAGACAACCAACAATGGCTGAATTGCACATGCAGGGTAAACAAATGGGAGTAGCTTGCTTATTACGGTGGTTACTACCCCAAACCAATTAGCTAGATACTTCACTTAGATGCAGCTCCAGCACTGCTGTCTGCATCGATGGTGGGGGTGGAAGGGAATTGGAACCAAAAAGTTACCAATAAGGGCCCTGACCTTAGCGGTCAGAGTAACAGATTATGAAAACAAATAGGTGTGAAAGCTTGCTGGGCAGACTGGATGGGCCGTTTGGTCTTCTTCTGCCGTCATTCTATGTTTCTATGTTACTATTCTTTATGATTCTTGGTCGCTTTATCTGTACCTTAGGATTTTGTCTGTCACATTGCTTCTTTATTCCCCCTTCATGGTGCCTTAAGGTGCTGATGCCACTTTTGGTGTCACTTTGCCTCTTGTGATGCCATCAAGTGTTGATGATACTATTGCTGGGCTGGCATCTACTTTTTGCACCTTGGGGTATTCTTTCTCTTCTTCATCCTTCTTTGCTCCATTCAAGTTGCTTTAGAGATCTCCTGCCAATCCTGTAAGTCTGGTACCCCCTTTGTCCCTCTGCAGAACCTTAGGCTACTATTTATGCCACTTTTGATGCTACTTTGCCACACTCTAAATTCCTTGTAGTTCTTTCCCCCTTCTGATCATTTCTTCTCACATGTTTCATTAGAACTGATTGATAAATAATCAATATTTTCGACTCCAGAATATTTATTTATTTATTTATTTTTAATTTTTATATACCGATGTTCCTGTATAATATACATATCACACCGGTTTACAAGGAACTAAAACTGTCGCCTCAGGGGCGGAATACATTGGAACAAATAACAATGAAAGAACTTACAGATAAATAAAAGGCCTAATTTAACTGAAATATAGTACTACTCAGAAACATATGTACATGGGGAGATAGGGGACCGGGGAATATAATATCATCGTATTCCTCGGGTCTTAGTTCTCCGGGAATGCTTGGGCGAAAAGCCAAGTCTTTAGCTTCTTTTTGAATAGAATAGAATAGACTGTAATGCTTACCCCATAGGTTTTAATGAATAATTGAATAGAATTCAATTATTGAATAGAATTCAATAATTGAATAATTGAATAGAATAGAATAGACTGTAATGCATACCCCATAGGTTTTAATTAAAACAAATAAAACTAATGAAGCAAATACATGAATGTTTTTTTTTTTTCAAATTAATGAAATGAACATGGGTCCCAATGAACCAAATGAACAAACTGAAACATATTTTTTTCTTCTGTACATCCCGGGGCAGATTTTCAAAGGGTTTCGCGCGTAACTCCGAAAACCTGTCCCTGCGCTCGCCGAGCCTATTTTGCATTGGTTCGGTGACGCGCACAAGCCCCAGGACGCACGTATGCCTTGGGGCTTTGAAAAAGGGGCGGGAAGGGGGCGGGGGTGTGGGCAGGACGCCGGTCCAGGGGTGGCCCGGGGGCAGGACCGAGGCCTCCAGCACAGCGACTGTGCCGGGGGTTCGTGCGCCGGTACTTGGCCGATGCACGCAAGTTACGCCTGCCCAGAGGCAGGCGTAAATCGGGGGGGATTTAGGTAGGGCTGGGGGGCGGGTTAGATAGGGAAGGGAGGGGAAGGTGGGGGGGGGGGGGGCAGAAGGAAAGTTCCCTCCGAGGCCGCTCCAATTTCAGAGTGGCCTCAGAGGGAATGGAGAAAGCCATCAGAGCTACCCTAGGACTGGCGTGTGAAAGGTGCACAAGTGTGTACTCCCTTGCGCGCGTTGACCCTGGATTTTATAAAATGCGCATGGCTGCACACGCATGTTATAAAATCTGACCTCCCTAGTGCAAAGCAGCTACTCACAGTGATATGATCACCCCAGGGCTCCAACTGAGGAGCAAATGGCACCAACCAAATTGATAGAAAGCTCTGGGCATGGAGAAGCCAAAGAAATCCCTGGAGGAAGCCTACTGTCATTGTCATATGACATCATTAGGAGAAAGGACTCATGGTACAAGCTTGTAGTTGGTCATCCCCATTGCTGTAATATAACATCAGCCCCGTCAGTATCATCTGTCTCCTCCATCACCTCACTGGAGGATAAGATACTACTGAGTAGAGACTGCAAAATTCTCTTCAACCACTAACATCAATATTATGTGATTAAGAGAATTCATGACATGATTCTTCTTCAGAATAATTTTTTTGCAAATGCTGCCTCAATTACCTGAGAAACAATAATCATGGAGGAGCATGGTCATGGATCTGGGTGCTGACCTTCTGCTGCCCCTGCCTTTACACTGTGGTGTAATCTGTCAAAGACAAATACTGGACAAGAACCAGTAAGAACCAGTAAGGGAAAGAAGATTGAAGAAAAAGTCCAAGAGGGCGTGAAAATGTTAAAAGGTAACTTCACGTTCAATGCATGCCAAGCATAGCTCTCTGCTTCAATGGCAGGGGACAAAGACTGATACTTCACTTTCAATGCATATCCAGCATAGCTCTCTGCTTCAACAGAATGGGAGAAAGACTGATACTTCTCTTTCAATGCATATCCAGCATAACTCTCTGCTTTAACAGCAGGGAGGAATGAAGAAAAGGGAATCTATACAGACAACAACCAAGGACTGAATTACATAGTCTGGGCAAACAAATAAGCATGGGTGTAGCTTGCTTATTGCGGCAGTTAATACCCCTAACTAATTAAGCTATTTCACTTAGATGCAGGTCCAACACTGCTTTCTACATTAATGGCGGGGGTGGAAGGGAAATAGAACCAAAAGGTTACTAAGGGCCAAGAGTAACAGATAAGTATGAGAAATAAAATAAGTGCGAAAGCTTGCTGGGCAGACTGGATGGGCCGTTTGGTCTTCTTCTGCCATCATTTCTATGTTTCTATGTGTAAAGCACCAGATTGCCTGGGCAAGAACATGAATGAGTAAGTACCATAAGGGAAGGGAATTTGGAAAGAACTTTGAAAACTGGAACAGAGGAGGAACCACCCAATTGTACCAAGAGAGGGTTGGAGCAACAGTGGCACTGGCAATTAAAATCACAAATGCTAGGTTTTGAGCAATGCAGTAAAATGAGTGGCACTGCATAACAAGCAGAATGCTTGACAGTGGCACACTATCTACTGGATGGTTTTGCCTATGTAGTGTACTAGAGTTGTATAGTCCAACACTACACCCAGTAACTCTCACAGTTCATGCAAAAATCTCTCACACACAATGTGTATGTGTGCTGACATTTTGTACACACACAAAGTCTAGGACAGAACAGAAACAGATGAGCTAAGGTTGCTGATCAATGTACTCTGTCTCAAAGGCTAATAGTAGCTACAGATTAGAAAACAAAACTGTAGCATACAGAGTGAGGCAGAAAGACAAAAAGACATCAAAACCCCAAGGCATAGTGTGCAGGGCATCACTGTTATGAATTTTGCTAGGGAGTTAGCAATCTGTTGTATATCTGCTGCTCGAGTAGCAATCTGTTATGGAGAAGATGCTTGATGGGAGAAGCAATCAGATAGGAGGAGCAATCTGTAGAGAAAGCTCTGTGTAGCGGGCTCCTGGAGAGGGAGGAGTCAGCAATCTTGTAGTGTCTCAGATATTGTCTTGCTAAGGAGTAGCAATCTGTAATCAGGGCCGGTGCAAGAGGATTTGGCGCCCTAGGCGAGCCTTCTCCCTTGTGCCCCCCCGGGTCACGCCGCCACTCTCTGGTCTCTGCCCCGACTCCTACCTCATTCTCGATCACACCCGCCGACTGTGTGATTTTCTGGGTCACGAGAGGGTTGGGCACTGCTCGCAGCCCGCCAAATCTCCACTCTTCTTTGCCACCGCTTGCGGCCCCATATGGCTTGCACCCAGTGGCGCACCAAGGGTCTCCGGTGCCCGGGGGCCAATGCATGTGTGTGCCTCTCCAGCATCCCCCCATAATCCTTCTTGTACTAATGCTTAAGGTCACAGAAAATCAGTGGCGTCTCTAGACAGAAGAATTGTTGGGGGGGGGGGAGCCAAAATGACATTTCTTCATCACACCCACCTCTATAGCATGGATCCTGCTTTCAAATTGGTTATAATAAAAAGTGTTAATAAAAAAGTCCAAAGGGTCTTCTGCGTAATTTTAAAAAGCTGGCCAATTTCACACTATAAAATTATTTGATAGCCTCATTCAACTAATTCTATATGGCTATGAGAGTGAAGTCTGGAATATATAGGCAGGGACAGAATGTCAATATAAATCCTGCACCTCCAGTTCTGTAACTCTGTGCATCCACTGAAATCCCCCCAAACAATGGAGCTTCGATGTTTCCCTTACAGCTCATCATACTAAAAGATATTTTCAAATTCTAGTGTCACCTCACAGTAACAGCAGCACAAACACCTTCCACTGCCAGGCACGTTGTGAACACACAAAACCTCGCAAAAAAGACACTCAAAATCTATACTGCAATCCCATTGTAACATAACAGTAACACCAAGGACCCAAACAACAATAACCCTACCTGTGAATAAGCAAGGGTAAATATTACACTGGGTCCTAGAATACCAATACACCACCTACTGAGGAAACAAAACAAACCCGATTGCTATAGATCCCTATACAGACATTATATGCTAGCAGAATCTCTCATCATGGTCGCACACATGGAGCAGAGACAGACCCTCACCAAATACAGAATAAAGCCACATAAAGTATAAATAGAAATGTGCAGACAAAAACTGAACTGTAAAACGCATCATGCCAGACTCTATACAGTGTAAGAATGGAAAAACAAAAATGTCACCATTCCTCATGAAACAATCAATAAAATCAAGATATATAAATCATTAATCATAATTATAAAACCATACAAATAAAATAATTTCAAAACAGCTGATGAATAGAATATCCAATAATTAAAAACTCATGCAAATTTTGAAAGCTTTACCAAACACCAAAAAAATATTTCAAACAGCAGACATATGACACACTACCCAATAATTAAAATGGTAGTCAATCAAGAAAAATGAACTTAAAAAGCCACCTTTACTTACCCTCTCCAGCAGTTCTCCTACTCCTTTCCCTTGCAGGCCACACCAGAAGCGGCAGTAGCTGCTGAAGCTGTCCTCACAGTCCTCTTCCTTAGGGACCACAACCAGTCTCTTCTCTCTCTCTCACACACAAACTCACACACACCAGTCACACCCTCAGGACCAGTTTCTGACTCTCACACATCAATCATCTCTCCAACCAGTCTCTCTCGCTCACACACACACAAGCACACACATACCAGTCATCTCCCTGATCAGTCTCCCTCACACATACACACGTCACCTCTCTGGCCAGTCTCTCTCAATCACACAATGATCTTGCACCGTCTTACTTACACAGGCTTTCAATCACACACATGCTCTCTCTATTTCACTTACACACAAGCTCTCAATCACACACATGCTCTCTCTATTTCACTTACCCACAAGCTCTCAATCACACACATGCTCTCTCTATTTCACTTACACACAAGCTCTCAATCACACACATGTTCTATCTCACTTACAAACAGGCTCAATCGCACTCATGCCCTCTCTCACAGCCACAAGCCAGCCAAAAACATGCTCTATCTCTCTTGCACACACACATTGACACACACAAGCACCCTCCCTGACTCACATATACACCACACACATATAGAAGCTCTCACAGAAGCACCTTGCTTTCAGACTTGCATGATTTTTCACTTTTACTAAAAGTGAAAGTGATGCTCCCAACCGTTAAATAAGAAAACCACATTCCTATCAGAAGGCAAAATGACACCCTTCCTTCAGGTTCTGTCCTCCCAAGGGACAGCGACCTACATCGTACAGCTTCTCTTGTTTTACACTTTCAGGCAATAAAGCAAGTGTCTTTCTTCAAACTATTGTGACCGACTGGCTATCATGGGAGATATAGAACAGAAAGACATCTTTAGTCAGCTTCCTTTTTAAATGGGAAGATTCAGTCTTAGTCATTTAAAAATATACATTTTCTAAAAGCTTAAAAAAAATAAATAAATAAAGCAAAACCGTTTCAGATTGGAACTATTCTAGTCTTCATGCATAAATTATGCTTAAAAAAAAACCCCACCTGGCATCAATATCTTAAATTTGTGATTTTGCTGAGATGAATATTTTAAATACTTTGATGTTTGTTACTTTAGTATTTGTCTCTACCCACTTTATGACATTTTATTTTCCAGAAGAGGGATGCTTAAAATTCAGTAAAATTCTGTAAATATCGCATACATACATACATACATACACACACACACACACACACACACACAGAAGATCGGCGCAGCTGGTCTAGCTGATCACGTGGCTGAAGAAAGGAAGATCGGCGCATCCGGAGACAAGGCGCCGAGACTTAGGGGTACCGTGGCAGGCAGCCAGCCCCCAACTCGCCCTGCCTCCCCCTCCAGTGCCACCCTCCGGACGCCCCCCTGGTGGTCTAGCGGAGGGCCCGAGAGCGATCTGACGCTCCCGGGGCCTCGATTGCCACTAAGCAAAATGGCGCCGGTGGCCTTCAGCCCCTACCATGTGACAGGGGCTACCGGTGCCATTGGTTGATCCCTGTCACATGGTACAGGCTAAAGGTCACAGGCACCATTTTGCTTAATGGCAGCTGAGTCCCCAGGAGCGCAGATCGTTCCCGGGTCCTCCGCTGGACCACCGGGGGGGGGGGGGGGTGGCGTTGGGAGGGTGGCACTGGGGGGGGCGGCAGGGCGAGTTGGGAGCTGGCAGAATTTTGAAAGGGTATTTTTTGCCCTTTCAAAATTCTGCTGCCTGCCGCGGTGCCCCCTACGTCTCGGCGCCCTAGGCACAGGCCTAGCTCGCCTAGTGGTTCCGCCGGCCCTGTCTGTAATGAATCTGATATAGTTGTGGGTGGATCCCTGGGCCGATGGCAGATGACCATGCTCTCGGGAGGATACCCCGAGAGGGACCACTGGCTAGGCTGGAGTATGGAGACAGACACACATTAGTTCTTTTATTAAACAGGTTATTAGAAACCACCAGAGGTGGCAGTAGTGAGCTGATATGCCCGGCAGGGCTGTAGTCCCTCAGATACTGGAACAATGATCCCAGGATGGCTGAGCTGTTGAGAAACTGTAGAAAGTGAGTAGGTAGAGTAGGCAGAGTTCATGAATAGAACTAGATGACAAAACTCACGTAAGGTCTCAAGTAAGCTCAGGAGCTGGAAAGGATTAGGCCTGCGAGGAGCGAGTCCCTGGTTTCAGGGAAAGCTCCGAGAGAGCGATGGTAACTCACAGTTGTTTGTAGCAGTGATAGCTTCCAGGCAGTAGAGAATCTTCAGAGTGTCCAGGAACATGGGCCCTTGAGGAGTGAGTACCGGTTCCTATCTGTAATCTGAAATAAAGAAAAGAGCGAGGCCCCCGAGGAGCAGGTACCTCTAGTAAGTCCGAGGAGGCAGAGTAGCTTGGAACGAATCCCTTGCGTATCCTTGCTAACTCAGTTTGTTAGCATTTTCAAAGACCTTTAAATATTGGAAGCAGATGACATCATCTCAGGGGGACGCCCCTGAGGTTCGTGCCTTTGCTGGTACAAGAGTCGGGACACTCGTGCAAGCTTGCCCTAGGCATCAGGACAAGATGGCGGAGTTGCAGCATCGAGCCGGTCCGGGGACGCTGGAGGGAGACGGCATGGAGACACCGCGGTAGCCAGCTGTCCATCAGACCCGGAGGGAGTCGCTACAGAGGTAAAAAGGGGAGTGAGGGTGTCAAGCAGCGATGGACGCAACAATCACAGACACAAAGGCATAAAACTTCCCAAGACATCATGAGAGAGGCAAAGGGAACCAATAATAGTTGTATGAACAGCTCAAGGCACCAAAAGAGCAGCAAAAGCAGCACCAAAAGTGGCATGAATATCCCCAAAGGAACCATGAAGTAGCAAAATTGTACTCATGGTGGCAATTGTTCTCCAAGGCAATATGAGAGAGCTAGGAGTAGATGAGGCAGTAACATTGATAGATTTGGATAGCAAGATGGAAAGCCAGACAAGATGGTTCTGAACAATGGAATCTGATATACTCTTCCCTTGGACATAATCTGAAGGTTAAAAGATAATGTAACTAAAGCATGTGCTTATTGCCATTCCTCATAAAATAAACAATAAAATCAAGACACATAAAGCATCAGTTATACTAGTAAAACCATACTAATAAAAGAATACATATTTCAAAACTATTGACTAATAGAATAACATTCATTAATTAAAGCCATATACATTTTTTAAAAATTTCCCAAGCACCAATAAAATATAGTATTTCAAAACAGCAGAAACATCAAATAACATCCAATAAATAAAACTAATAAGGATTAAAAAAAATCCCTGACTGACTATATCTGGAAACTCTTGATTTTTAGTCACCCTGAGATTGTTAAGGGTTATGGGGCTAGGAACTTCATCCTCTCTCACACATACTCGCATGCATATTCTCTCTCTCTCCCACACACACTCTGTATATATACATATAAACATATATACATGCTCTCATACACACCCACACCCCACATTCTCTTTCTCTCACAGACACACACACTCTCATACAAAGGCTCTCAGACCCTCTCTCTACCCCATCTCCTCCATCAAGCACACACAGGCCTTTACTTCCACAGATTCCTTCATATACACATAGGCTCTCATTCTCACTGGTTCCCTCACATACACATACACACACAGATACACATGCACTGTCACTAGCTCTCTCAGATACCTCACCCCCCCAGGCAAGCTCCCTTTCATTCTTATACACATACACTGACACATAGACTCCCCCCCCCCCCCCCAACCATTAATCCAAACACAGAGAGACCAACAGGCAGGCTCCCATTTATTTTCTCACACACACACAGACCCCCAGGCAGGCTCCTATTCATTCTCATACACATACACTCAAGGCAGGCTCCCCTCTCTTTCTTTTGCTGGCAGGCAGGCAGCCTTGGAGTCTCTTTCCCTTCTTTGCTGCCTCTGTCATTGTAACTGCATGCCTATCTCAGAGTAGCCAATCATTGCTACAGAGGCCCCTTCTGATGCTTGTCCTCTCTGCAGACCCTATGGTATTAAAATTTCATGGGGCTAGCACAGCCTCCATGCTGATCTAATGCATTGTGAGATCATCGTAGAGATAATGTCACTCTTGCGAGTTTTAACACTGCGGGGCCAGCACAAACAATGATGTGGGCTCCTCCCAGTGGTCCTGGTGTGCAGCCTCTTATTTCTTCATCTGCCGGTTGGATGAGGTCCACCAGTTGCCACATGGGCCTCTCTCCCTGTTTTCTGGCTGCTGGGAGATGGGCTTGTGCACACACTGTTGTTTGTGTGCACAGGGTCCAAAGTCATTGTACGTGTGCACACACATGCACATCTTAAAGGGAATAGTAAACCTATGTAGAAATCTGCACCTTCAAAATACTTTATGGTCACTTTATTTGATGAGGGTCTATGTGACCAAGGTGAATTATTCTGTTAATGCATAATTTCTGTGTAGGAATCTGTAGAGGCCTGGCTTGTTCTGGTTTTCTAATAGAAAGTATATTGATGTTTTAGGGACTGGTGTAATATTTGCAGTGCTGACTTTTCATAGATGGGATTCTTGCTGTTTGAATGCTGGCAGTTAGAGCTTTTTGATATGGACATTTTATTGTAATTGTAATTCAGTTTACTCAAGACTTTCTGAGGGCAAAGTCTATACCCAACTCACATTACAATAGGTTCAATATCTTATATAGTTTCCAAATGTCTTTTTTGCTTTTTTTTTTCAGAGTTTTGTAAGTTGATAGATGGATTTTGTTGGCAGATTTGAATTTTTCAAGTGCATAACAAATTCCTTGTTATGTAGGATATACCTGCCAGTCCTGAGGCTTTGTATTGAAATATTTAATGGTTTAACAATTCAAAGAATGTGCTTTTCGATACAGTTTATTTAGGAGTAGATTGCTACTATTTTCCATGGCAAAGTTCACAGGATAATCACTCCTTCCTCCAAATAAACTACTTGCCCACTATTGGCAATATGGGGATGAAGTGTCCCAGATTTGCCCTTCAGAAATCTGGTAACCTTACTGTAACCTCGCCATACCTGTAAACAATATTCAGATAGAAAAAGTTATTGTAGGAAAAAAAGACACGCCCATGAATAGTTCCATAAAAATCCACACAGATATGGGAGAAGCCTAGAAACCATTTGCGAGGGCAGCAAAACAGGTAAACATCAGCCTTGTGTAGATCCAGTGTTCTTTTAGTGGATTATAGTTGAGAATTCTTAAAATAGCCACATGTTTGATTTTCTGAAGGGGAATAGTGTTTTAAGGATTTTTTTTTCTCTGAACAGTCCAGAGGATGGAGCCCCCATTAATTAGGTTATACAGTATATCAAATCAAATATTAATACTTAGATGTTCAAGTTATAGTCAGAAAGGCTATCGTGGAACAGTGAATTGGAGAATTAGCTTTATGCTAAAATACTATACACAGGGTCTGGTGCTCTCAATCTAGATATTTATGAATTTAACTATGGTTAAACCAATTTACCAGCCAGCCTGTTGGCAACCTTTATTCTGGGGAGCCTGAAGAACTAAATAGCAGGAGCTCAATACTTAATACTGTATATATGACAGCTATGTGACAAAGCCCACCAACTTTATCCAACTTCCAGTTAATATATTAAAAGTTTACTTCTTAAAAAGTCATAAAAGTGGCCTGATTTTGCAGCCTCTCAGCCACATTTTCATGGGCTTACCAACTAATTATCTGAATTTCATAAGAATTGGCCACATTATTTTTTATGTCTTAATAAGCCTTTCAAAACAAAATACCTCATTAAAAAGTACACATATTAATGAGATACTCTATTCTGTTTAATTGAGGTCCATAAATATAAAGATTATCAGTACAAGTATTTTGCCATTTTTCTCAAGTTTCACTGCCACTCGTCCTGCATCCTGCTATGAACTAATAAATGCATAGGTTGATTTAGAGTCCAGGGAGCTCCTTACTGTGAAGCATATTCCCTCAGAAGCGCTAATCATTTCAACTTGTCTTTCATAAATTCTGCTTAGATAGAACATGGGTGTTCTTTTTTTGTCACCTGGGGAGCAGCACATCTCTGCAGTATGCTTCCATTAGAAAACATGTGGAAGCTTTGAGGGGACATTTTTTCAGTAGCCCATAGTGTTGCATGTGAAACCAACAGCTAATCTGAGAATTGCCTACATGTTCTAGAATGAGCATGTACATTTCCTCTTGATATTTCTCTGGGTGGCTGATTGGGGGTAAAACAGTACTCATAACTTTGAAAATCAAATACACATGTACTGTTTTCCTTTCCAAGCTACACATCGCTCAAGAGTACCTCTTTAATCTCCCAAAAAGTACACACATGATGAAAACCCATAAATCGTTTTAGCCACTGTGAGAGACACAATTTTAAACCAGGGTTATCTACCTGTTTAAATATTTATTTAACCAGGTAAGTGCCTTTGAAAATTACAAAAGAAATGGCATACTGGGTCACACTGAGGGACCATCAAGCCCAGTATCCTGCATCCAACAGTAGCCAAACCAGGTCACAAGAACTTGAAAAGATTCTAAACAGTAAAGTGATAAGTAGTGGCTATTCCAAAAGGGGTAGATTTTCAAACCGCGCGAATTGGCGTACTTTTGCTGGCGCATCAGGCGCAAGCAAAAGTACGCGGGATTTTAGTAGATACACGCGTAGCCGCGCGTATCCGCTATAATCCTGGATCGGCGCGCACAAGGCTATCGATTCTGTATAGCCGGCGCACGCCGAGCCGCGCAGCCTACCCCTGTTCCCTCCGAGGCCGCTCCGATTTCGGAGCGGCCTCGGAGGGAACTTTCTTTTGCCCTCCCCTCACCTTCCCCTCCCTTCCCCTACCTAACCCACCCGCCCGGCCCTGTCTAAACCCCCCCTTACCTTTGTCGGGGGATTTACGCCTCCCGGAGGGAGACGTAAATCCCTGCGCGCCAGCGGGCCGCTAGCGCGCCGGGACGCGACCTGGGGCGGGTACGGAGGGCGCGGCCACGCCCCCGGACCGCCCCGGGCCGTAACCACGCCCACGGGCCCGCCCCCAAAACGCTGCCGACGCCCCCAAAACGCAGCGCCGACCGGGCCCGCCCCCGACACGCCCCCTCGCCAAACCCCGGGACTTACGCGAGTCCCGGGGTCTGCGCGCGCCGGTAGGCCTATTGAACATAGGCGCACCGGCGCGCAGGGCCCTGCTCGCCTAAATCTGCCCAGATTTAGGCGGATTTAGGCGAGCAGGGCTCTGAAAATCCACCCCATAGGGTCTGATTTTAAAAAGAATTTACATGCTTAAAATTGGGTTTTGCACGTGTAAATGTACTTTACCTATGTAAGAGGGCTTTTCAAAATGGATGTAATATTTGCTATTGAATGAATGATCCATAGCATAGTCACATGTAAATTGCTATGCAAGTATATTGCATTTACATATGCAATTCCTCTTAAAATTCACCTTTAACTCTACTTAGTTAATAACAGTTTATGGACTTCTCCTACAGGAAGTTGTCCAAACCTTTTTTTTTTAAACCCAGCTATTCAAACTGCCTTAACCACATCTTCCAGCAATAAATTCCACAGCTTAATTAGGCATTGAGTGAAAAAGAATTTTCTTCAATTTGTTTTGAATGTACTATTTACTAACTTCATGGAGTATCCTCTAGTGTCTGCATTTTTTGAAAGAGTGAATAACTGATTTACATTTACCCATTCTTTTCAAAAGAACATAAGACTTGCCATACTGACTTAGACCAAAGGTCCATCAAGCCCAGTATCCTGATTCCAACAGCGGTCAATCCAGATCAAAAGTACATGGCGGGATCCCAAGGGGTAGATAGATTCCAAGCTGCTTATCCCAGGGATAATCAGTGGATTTCTGCAACTCTACCTTAATAATGGTTTATGGACTTTTCCTCCAGGAACTTGTCCAAACCTTTTTCAAATACAGCTACATTAATAGATTTCATCATATCCCCTGGCAACAAATTCCAGAGCTTAATTATGCATTGAAAACAAAAATATTTTCTCTTATTAGTTTTAAATGTATCACCTAGTAACTTCATTTTGTGTCCATTAGCCTTCATACTTTTTGAAAGAGTATACAACTGATTAATGTTTACTCTTTCCTTTCCACTCATTATTTTAAAGACCTCTATCCTATCTCCCCTCAGCAGTCTCTTCTCCAAGCTGAAGAGTCCTAACCTCTAGCCTTTCCTCATGAGGAAAGCCACATAGCCACATAACCTAGATCCAATCCCCAGACTTTGCCCTGCTACGTGAAGGGGCAAGGCCAGGTGGGTGCCATTTTAAAAAATATTATAGACAAGGCGGGGGTGCTAGGGGCACCCTGGTTCACTAGAGATCTTTAGCTTTTTGCATCAAATTGACTAGTAATGACTTGCTTTGCATAATCTGCATTATTCATGCATGGAAATCACATGCAAAACAGGCCATTGTAATAGGGGAGGGTATATATGCATATTCTCATGAATAATGCCACGATAGCACTCTATTGCAAAATATATACTGTTTAAACATGTTGAAGCACTATTGCAGCTTAATGTCTCACATCCTTAGTCAGATAAATTTATCCAGCTAATTTTGGAGGTATATTTAATAGTACAGTTGCACTGTTGAATATAGCTGGTTATCTTAAAGATAGCCAGCTAACTTTATCTGCCTACTTTAGGGCAGATCTTTGGCCTGACCAGACTTAACCAGCTAAGTTACCCAGCTCACTTAGAATATCAGAATTAGCCAAATAATTTAGCCAACTGACTCAACTCTTCCCTGGATTTACCCTATGTATTAGCCAGCGAGAATTTAGGTGGATGAGTGCCCAAATCTTCATTTAGTTAGATAAGTTCTGAATTATCTTGTTAAATACTGTTGAATTTCAATCTCCTATATTCCTAGGTGAACTGTGTGCAAAACAATAAAAACCTATGCACAAAAAATAAATTATGCACACAATATTTTACATTTCTTCAAAATTATGCATAGATTATTTGTTAAAATAACACAATGAAATCACTGTCTTTGAGTAATTATTTAAAATATAATACACACAAAAATTATTAATCAAAGATGCAGAACTTTAATCTTTGGATGCAGAATTCCCCTATGAATACTGTAAAAGTACGTCATAAGGTCTAGGGCCCCCCCCCCCCCCCCCTCAATTTTATTCTCCACATCCCCAGTCTCGATCCCCCAGCTCTTTCTGTTTCTCATACACGTGCTAGCTTACCTTCTTCTTCTTCTCCAGCTCTTTCTTCCTGATACAGACTTAGCACTATCCCAGCTTTCTCTCTCTTACTTCCAGGCTAAACTACCAACCCTCTCTCTCTCCACCCCAGGCTCCACACCTCCTCAAATGATTTCCTCCCCTCACACATCTTTCTCCTTCACTTTTCCCCCTCTCTCCCATCCCAGCTCTCTCTCTCTCTCCCTCCCACCAACCCAAGCTCAACATACCCCAACTGTTCACACTCCCCTCATCCAAGTCCCACCACCTCCCATCCCAGGTCTCTCTCCTTCCCTTCTCCCCCTCCCCCTATTCCAGGTCTCTTTCTACAATCCTTCTCCAAGCTGCACTTCCAGCTCTCTCTCTCACACCCTGGGTTCCACCAACCTATCTTCCCCTTTCCATGTGCCACCAGGCTCAACCTCCTATGATAAATGTTGGGCATGATGATTAATATTGGGTGTGCTGCTCCTTCCAACATATGGACCCCAATGTTCACCTCTGTACCAGGCCATAAGGCTTCACAACTGTAAAAACAAGCAGGAAAGAACCCTTCATAGCCCGATTGCCTCTTGACCAGATACTCCCCCAAGAAAAGAGGGAAGCAACTGCCTTTAGGCCTGTGGTGATGAGTGTGAGAAAGGGCAGGGACAAGCCCCAGAGAAGCCCTGAAATGGTGACAGAGAGCAAGAAAACTGCTGCCAGTCCAATCAGTTGTTCACTGCCAGAAGAGGGACTTTCTGCAATGTAGAGGACAGACAGCCCTAGCAGAGGGAAAAAAAAATCAACACCAGCAGTATGAAGTCTGCTTCAGTCCTCTTTTGGCTGGTGAGTGTTAATGCTACATGACTTCATGAAAAATCTAAAATTCTGCAGGTCTGTAGAATTCTGCACGAATTCTCCATTGCATAGTTGTGCAGAATTCCCTCAGGAGTATTACCAAGAGAGGGCTACCTTTTATCAGATTTTTTTTCCAGGGCAGCAAATTGAAAAGTAAAAGAGAACATGGATTTCTCTTAGAAGCAACACTAAGAACAGTTATATTTTTAAAGTATTTCTTCATATAAAAACTTGTTTTTGCAGGGTTTGCAAAAGCAGTGCTAGTACAAAATGAATTTACATCCAAACACATTTATCATGAAAGAGACCTATATTATCCTAATAAAGATACAAAAAGAAAATGGTGATAAATATATCCAAGGACAGACTTAAGATTTTGTCGCCTCTGGGCACAACTGGTGCTATGTTCCCCTCGCCCACCCATACGGGGTACAACAGAGTAGAAGACCTAAGGTACAGCCTTCTTTGCTCTGCTCTATCTGCTGGAACAGGGAGCAGTGTGGCTTTCCTTCACTCCCTGTTGTGTGCTGTGGCCTTGCCTCTCTCCCCCTATTCCTTTCACAGGGCAGGAAGGGAGGGATTGGAATAGACCGCAGAGCAGCCTTTCTTTGCTCTAGCCTTTGCAACCTTGCCCTTCCCCTCCTGTTCTCTTCACCCAGGTGGGAGGGGCTGGAACAGGAAGCAGAAGGCTGTTCTCTGCTGAGTGATATTCAGTGCAGCTTGGAAGCAGCAAATCTTCAGCTGCCTGGCTGCCCAGGAACAGGCTTAGTATGCCTACTGCAAATGCAGGTCTAAATATATCTTATTTTTATCCAGTCTGTAAGGAAGGCCATTGTTGCTTAAGGAAGCCTCCCTTCCTTGATGCTACAAGCCCAGAAATAGCTTGCTTTCAGTAAGTCTAATACAAGTCAAAGATCTTGTTTTATATTATTGCTTCCTTTTTTCTCTTTTATTGGGAGAATGTTTTTTTTTTCTACCTAAACAGTATTTTTAGTATGAAAGGGGACTGTTCCTCAGAGACCTAGGTTTCTATTCAGTTTGACTGACCATTAAATCCTTTCTTGCAAATTTGCCTTGAGTGAAGATATAATAATGTATAAAAATACTCAGTTTCTTCCAGTGTCATCTGGTGCAGAGTATTTTCATTTTTCAGTTATAGTTCACTTCAAGTCATGGGATGCATCACTGAAGCAGATCAGAGCAAGCACAGATTATGTTCCTGAACAATAACTTTTCATAATGGGTATTCTACCCACATATCCAATTTAATCCCTTCACAGTTATTCAGTGACCATGACCAGATTGTTATGCTTGAGGAGCTCTTTCAATGACAATTTATTTAGCATGTGCAGCTAGCTTCTGACTGAAGCACGACATCTGTTTTCAAAGAAAAGAATGGCTTGATTTTTCAACCTCTTCACAAGGAGGCATAATAGCATTTTAAAAAAGGGATCCTTTTTGGATATGTAGTTTGACCACTGCATGATTCCATAAAGTTTTAATGAAAAACAATCAGGCCATGATTTTAGTGAATAATTCAACATCCAGAAACTCCGAGTGCACTTTCCTGCCCATGCAGCCCAGGAAGAAGGACTGAAGGAGCCACAAAGGCAGGATGGAGGAGGAACATTGGACCTGTACTGAAAAGGAGGGGCAGCATCTGTGTTGTCATGGAGTGGGCGTGGACCATGGCCAAAGAAGCTGCCATCTGGCAGGGCTGGTATCCTGCAGCAGTTCAAGACAATCAAGGCTGCAGCAGACTCCATTCCGGGCCGTGGCTAAAGGAAGAGTATGGAATTATGTGGACCAAGAAGAAGCAGCAGCATTATCATGTTCGTGCAGCTGAAAGAGGAGCATCAGTCCCATGGGCTTAAAGAAGAGGAAGAAGAAACGCGCAGGGTTGACTCCTACAGCAGGGGAGGAGGAGGAAAGTAGTTGGTTCTGAGAGCCTAAAGGAAGAGGCTGCTGTCCCTAGTGAGTTCCAGGGGAAGGAAAGAATGAGTGAGCATGTCTGTGAGAGAGTATGTGTAAAGGAGGAACAGAAGTGAGAATGTGAATGAGCATGCCTGTGAGAGTGGGTAGGCATCTGTGTGTGTGCATGGAAGAGGAAGTGAGTGAGCGAGCATGAGAGTGTGACTGGGAGAATGAGAGGGGTAAAGGTGTATGTGAGCATGTGAAAATTTGTGAGAGAATGAGGAGTGAAAATGAGTGTGAGAATGATCGTGAATGTGTGTGAAAGTGAGCTTGAAATATGAGGGTGTGTGTACAAGAGTAAGTTTGTGTGCATCTGGTTCCACCTGTAGTCCCATCTATTAGTCCACGGTAATCTCACAGCGAGTGGAAATCAAAAATATGAATATTAATTTAAACAAAGAAAACCAATCCATACTCCTTTGAGCAGAGGGCTTTCAAGGCTTGAACTCTTGAAATAACTTGGATTTTGAGTATAGCAAGGGCAAGAAATGCAAACTGTGAGCATTTGGGTAGGTCAGTTTGCAATTCCTGGGATCAGTAAATTCCTTTCCTTTTCCCATTTTCCCCTGGTTTGAAGATTCACCAAGACAGTGAATCGAGAGATGCTATGCCTGGTGAAAACCCTCCTGCTGATTGGGAAACCCCACACACTGATGCCAGTTGCAGCCCCTTTGAATGGGCCTGGGCCACCATGAGGTGGTATTGTCATGAGGTGGGTTACCCATGGCTTGAGCCAAAAGCAAGTACCCCGTAGTGTCCCTCTTGATAGGCCCCGAAGTAGAATTTCAATCTCTTTATGACTTTCATTTAACTGGACCAAAATGATGTGTTGGTGAAAAAGAGAGTCATATTCAGCAACCCAACCATTCCATGCATCACAAGCAGTGGTAGCTATGACTGGAAGAAACAAAAGCAGTGTATTTATTTATTTAAAACCTTTTCTATATCTTCTTATGGCTCAATGCCAATGAAAGCAGTCTACAATTCACAATAAAACACATTAAAAACATACAAACACTTTTACAAATAAACGTAAAACTTAAAATTATATATAATTCTTATTTAGCTGCCATATTATTTGTATTAATCAAAACAGAGTTCTACTTTGGTAAAGCGGTCTCAAGGTTTTCTATCTCAGTTGTTAAGAAAAGAGATGATTTGTTTATTGTTGAATGCTCAGTCATTCATGATTTGTTTGGTGATCAAAAACTTCATTTAATTTTGATCACTGATACTTGGTTACCAACAGATGAAGATGTAGCTAAAACTCACATTTGCCACTCCCCCCCCCCCCCCCCGCCTCCAAGCTTTTTTATTATCTGCCGGTTGTGAGCAGAAAAAAGGAATGGCAAATTTACAATCATATTCAAAGATCAATACTCTGTATCCAAACTTGACATGGACTTCCCTACCAAATGTAGAGGCTAATATTTACAGTCTTTGATGCCTGAGGTCTTGAGGATACTGTTGGTTTACTGTCCACCAGAAATAACACAGTCTACTTTAGACAGTTTTATGGAGGGTGTTGCTGCACTCTCCTTATTTAATACAGGTGTTGTACTTTTTGAAAAAGTAAACAACTGACTTATGTTTACCCATTTATTATTTTATAGACCTCTATCTTCTCTTAGCAATCTCTAAGCTGAAGCATTCTAACCTCTTTGTCTTTCCTCACAGGGGAATTGCTCCATTCCCTTTATCATTTTGGATGTCCTTCTCTGTAATTTTTCTAAATCTGCTATATCTTTTTTGTTATGCGGTGACCAAAACTACACACAATACTCAAGGTGCAGTCTCGTTATGGAGTGATACAGAGGCATTATGATATTCTCTGTTTTATTTTTCATTCTTTTCCAGGCATTGCATTTATTTTCTTGGCAGTCCCACACACTAAGCAGAGGATTTCAACATATCATCCACGATGATGCCTAGATCCTTTTCCTGGGTGATGACTCCCAATATAAAAACTTGTATTGTGTAGCTACAGTATATGCTTCATTTTGTATTTGTCCACATCAAATGTCATTTGCCATTTGGATGCCCAATCTCTCAGTCTTACAAGGTCCTCTTGAAATGTCTTATAATTTTGTGATTTTACAACTTTGAAGAATTTTGCATCATCAGCAAATTTGATTACCTCAATTGTTCTCATCATTATGTCATTTATAAATATGTTAAAAAGTAGCAGTCCTAGTTCAGATTCTGGGGATCTTCATTGAGAAAATTGACCATTTAGATCTACTGTTACACGTGCCATCCACGGCAGACCCACAGCACGGCACCCTAACCTTTCTACTATGACTCCAGCCTCTGGTTCCTCCTTGCTGGTGGCAGTGGGCTGTCAACTCCGTCCTCGGGCCTCCCCCGGTACCTCTGGCCCTGCCACAATCCCCAGAGTTCCCAGTCCTGCTACCACTTCTTGTCTGGCCTCTCCATGTGGCCCGCGGATAGATGCTGCTACTCGCGCCGCGCCCCCCCCAGGGCACGTGCACCACTGATCCTTAAGTAGGGACCACGTCGGGAACCTAGCTGCAGCCCCAGATGATAACATCAACTTAACAACAGTATTTAAGCTCAAATACTGTTGCCTTTGTAACAGGTCTCCTCGCTGGTCGAGTACTTGTTGCTTCCTAGAGATTCTTCTCATCCCTGCGTTCCTGTTCCTGTCTCTTTGTTCCTACCCTGCTTCATGCTTCGGATTAACTATATGGACTTTGCTTTGCCTAACTTTGTCATTGATTATCTCCAGACCCAGACCTCTGCTTCGCCTGACTACGCTACCATCTCCAGACTCAGACCTCTGCTTCGTCCGACTATGCATTGCCTATCTCCAAACCCAGAACTCTGCTTTGCCTGACTACACTTTTGACCATCTCCGTGATCAGACCTCTGGCTTGCTTGACTACGCTCTTGAATATCTCCGTGATCAGACCTCAGCCTTGCTTGCCATTGCCTTCAGATTGCCGCCAGCCCTGACTCAAGCCTACCATTGTACCCCTCTTCAGCTTACTCCCTGGATGTGGTTTCTTCAGGCTTCGGCCTGCTCTTGCTTGAGCGCTCCCTGTCTGCCTTTGTTCCATTGGAGCCCGAGTTTCCAGGACATTACCCAGTCCGGAGAAAGACTATACCATCTCTCACCTCCTGTCTCTGGGCTGAATCAACTCCTACTGCAACTACTTACAGAGTCCCACCTAAATCCTGCTGGCCCTGGCACCCAAAGGCTCAACCCACGGGAATGAGGGCTGGTATAGGTGAAGCTCCAGCAGCCTCTATCAGCCCACTCCGCCTGCCGATGATGGGGACCCATTGGTCCTTACCTACGGGTTGCGTAAACCCCACCTCGGCCTCTAGCGCAACATCTACTTTCTGTTTTCTATCTTTTAACCAGTTCTCATTCCACAATAGAACATTGCCTCCTATGCCATGACTTTTTAATTTCCTCATGAGGTACTCTGTCAAATGATTTCTGAAAATCCAGATACATTGTATCAGTTGGCTCACCTTTAGCCATGTATTTATTCATGTCTTCAAAAAATGTAGCAAATTGGTGGCTAAATCCATGTTTACTTTATCCCATTAAACTGTGTATGTTCAGTAATTAGGTTCTTTAGAATAGATTCAACCATTTTTTCTCTCCCTGACATCAAACTCACCAGAAGAACATAAGAATATAAGAAGTTGCTTTACTGGGTCAGACCGAGGGTCCATCAAGCCCAGCATCCTGTTTCCAACAGTGGTCAATCCAGGATACAAGTACGTGGCAAGTACTCAAACAAAATGATTCCCATGCTACTAATGCCAGTAATAAACAGTGGCTATTCCATAAGTAAACTTGATTAATAGCAGTTTACGAACTTCTTTTCCAGGAACTTTCCCAGTCTGTAGTTTCTTGGATCACCCTTGGAACCCTTTTTAAAAACTGGTTTTACATTAGCCACCCTCCAAACTTCAGGTTCCATAGCTGATGTTAATGATAATTTACAGATTACAACAGTAGGTCTGCCATTTCATTTTTGAGTTCTATCAGCACTCTGAGATGTATAACATCTGGTCCAGGTAATTTGCTACTCTTTAGTTTGTCAATTTGCACTAGTACATCTTCCAGATTCACTGAGATTAATTTCAGTTATTCTGAATCATCACCTTTAAATATCACTTCTGGCATGGGTTTCTGCATCACATCTTCCTTCGTAAAGACCGAAGCAAAGAATTAATTTAATTTATCCAATATGACCTTGTCCTCCCTTAGCAACCCTTTTACTCCTTGATAATCTAATGGTCCTACTCACTCCTTCATAGGCTTTTTGCTTCAAATGTACATGAAATATTTTTTATTATGAGTTTTTGCTTCCACAGCAAGCTTCTTTTCAAATTCTGTCTTTGCCTTCCTTATTAATGCTTTGCATCTAACTTGCCAGTGCTTATGCTATTTCCTGTTTTTTTCATCACTCTGATCTCTTTTCCATTTTTTGAAAGATATTTTTTGGCTAGAATAGCTTCTCTAACTTCACTTTTTAACCATGCTAGCAGTTGTTTGGCTTTGCTTCTACCTTTTTTTAATGCATGGAATACATCTGGTCTGGGCTTTCAAGATGGTATTTTTAAATAACATCTGTGCCTGTTATAAACTCTTATCCTTTGCAGCTGCTCCTTTCACATTTTTCCTAACAATTTTCCTCATTTATAAAAGATAATAAATAGGAAGTTGATGGTTATAGCTGACTGGCTTGTACAAAGTAAGCTAATAGTGAATTAATCAAAGATAGAAATATTGAGAGTAGGCCATAGGCCAATCACGAACAGATATAGCTCCCTTGACTTTTGAATTGGTGGCTGGGCAAGAATAATGGAATTATTTTTGACTGTTTTGGCTGAGGATGTATTTACAGGTTAGGCTGTATGGATTCAGAGTTCTTACCCAGACACAGACTAGTTTCACGGCCAAAGACCAACCTCTGAGTGAACTCATATTTATAATTTTGCACTATGAAATGCTTACAAACAGGCAAGAATCTGTTTATTGTAGTTATACCAGTAGTTCTATGGTGAGAAAGTAAGAAGTTAACTCATATTAAAGTCTGAGAAACTGAAGGTCACACAGCTGTGCTTGAAACTGATAAGAACTCAGAGGGAGGGAACATCACTGCTTTTCCCAAGCATTTATAAGGAGAAATAACAGCTAGAGAAAGAGAGTGAGAGAGTACTTCTAGACATGTTAGCATATACTGATCCCTTGGAAACATTAAGCTTTATATATATATGTAGCATTGTTATTCACTGCAGCTAATTCTTCCGTATGATTTGATTCTATTTGTTCTATCCTTTTATGGCTCAAATAAATTTACATTCCTAAATACCTGGAACTGCGATATACTAAATCAAAGTTTGTGTGTGTGGCTATTTGTGTGGGAAATAAGCTCCTGGGTTCAAGCCCCCAGGTATAATCTCAGTAATTGTGTGTATTTGTATTGGGTAAGCCCCTGAGGCAGTCCTGTGACATGCAGGTGACAGCCCCTCAGGTAACTCCCAGTTTAGACCCCAGTGAGATTAGCCCCCAGGTCATAGCCTCTGGGGAGAATGCCAGTGTGCACTGCCTGAACCCAGAACAAAATTGGTAATGAGGATCGGTTCCAGATTTACTTTAGGTATATTTCTTGAGGGGTAGATTTGTTTATTTTGGGACTGTATAGTTTGTGTTAATGAAATTTCTCTTAATCTGCAGAATATAGGATAGAGCATTAGATAGCCTATTGAGTAAAGAATATTGTGTGTATTTAACTTTAGTATCATGTAGTCACAGAAGGTGACATTTGTTAAGAGGCAAAAGGACAATAAGGTAGAATTAAATGCAGAAATAAAGAGAAAGTACCTTTTGGAGAGTGCAGCAGCACATGGGAAGAACCCAAGGGGTCCTACTGCTGTGGCAGACTTAAATTCTTTTGATAATATAGAAAATAAGAATTCTAAGTATATCAATGCCACAATGACTAAACATTATAAACAGAGCACAGCCTTACTATGGATGCTGTTAGATATTATAAGTACTTGGTCACAATGTCTCAGTACTTTGACAAATAAACTGAAGCAAGAAAACTGAAGCAAGGAAACTATAATAGATTAACACAGAAGGAGTTATTTCCTACCCAACTGGCAGAAGATAGACAATTATTTGGAGATCATGAGACTGATTTAACTGAGACACTTACTATTTCTATTATCCAGAATGAGGCTTTAAAGTCTGAAATTACTTGTTTAAATAAATAGTTATTTGAAAAAGATGAAGAGTTACAAATCCTTTGGGAACTCTATAAACCCAAATCCCCCTCTGATTATGAGAATAAAAAAAAAAGGTGATCTAGAGACCACTGGGAAGAGGGGAACAAATTATCCAGAGAGAGGGGGAGTGAGAATGTCACCACTGCATGCATTTGTGACAGGACTTAATCATAAGCATGGACCAGCTTCTCAGTAAGTGATGTTTCATGGTACTTGCTTTCGACATAAAAGAAAAGGTCAAACAGCCAAGAATTGTTATAGTCCCCCAGATTTCACATTCAGTATCTACATCTCCCTCCTGGAAAAACTGGGGATTATTTCCAGTCAGAAATTGGGGTTGGCTGATCCCATTCCTTCTATTATCTATGTGGCACACCCGATACTTAAACAGTGGGCTGTCTGGCTTCATATGATAACCTGAAAGTTGCTATTTCTCTTCCTTGATTTTTGTGAGGGAGGCAGTATATTGGGATAGTATGAAATGTTTGTCTCAAGTTTTTTGATTCTCTTGGTGCATGGCTCTATATGCTAAGTTGTTTTTTTTCTTTCTATGAAATTATGTTACTCTTGTTGACTGCATGAAACCTCTGTCAGCCTCACTTACCCCCAGCCTTCTGGTAATGGCATGGATCCTACACAACCTTTTATCTCGGCCCTGAGCAACCGGCATTTCCTGTTGCCTCTGTGACCCTGCATCGTCGGCTCCTCATCCCGGCTTCTTCCTTCATGGTGGTGTGCTGCTGCTGCTGCTGCTGCTGTGCTGCCTTGTGGAGGGGACACTGCCGACTCTCCTATACCTGGGCTTCCTCTTAGGTGTGTGCACGCACCTCTACTCTGGATTTAGAAAATGCCCAGAGCCCTTCCCTCTGACATCACTACTCAAGAACTATATAAGTCGGGTCCCTGTTTTCAGCAGACACATTGGCAATAGGTATCCTTGCTCCTGTGAAGTGTATTGCCTTTCCTGAGTTCCTAAGTTCCTGCCCTTTCCTCGGATAGATAGATAGATAGATAGACAGATAGATAGATAGATCTAGATAGATATGGATTGCTCAAATAAACTTACTTCCCTAAATATCTGGAACCGTGATGTACTAAATTAAAGTTTGTGTGTGTGGCTAATTGTGTGGGGAACGAGCTCCTGGGTTCAAGCCCCCAGGTATAATCTAGTAATTGTGTGTGACATTGGGTAAGCCCCCGAGGCAGTCCTGTGTGCATGCAGGTGATAAACCACTCAGGTAGCTTCCAGAGTAGACCCCAGTGAGATTAGCCCCTGGGTCAAATCCCCTGGAAAGAATTCCAGTGTTCACATTCAGAACCCAGAACAGCAAATCGCTATTATGGACTCAGAGACCTAGTGTTACGCTTGGGCTGAGTTCAGGGGTAGTGAACACCACCCAAAAGGGTGGCTCCAGGTGGAGAGAGACAGGGATGGCTGGAAACCGTGTCTGGTTCCCGGCTGGGTCAGGGCAGACAGCAAGTAGCAGTGTCTGGGTCTAGGCTGAGTCAGGGCAGGCAGCAGTTAGCAGGGTCTGGGTCCAGGCTGGGTCAGGGCAGGAGGCAGATAGCAGTGTCTAGGTTCAGGCTGGGTCAGGGCAGGCGGCAGGTAGCAGTGTCTAGGTTCAGGCTGGGTCAGGGCAGGAGGCAGAGCAAGGCAGGTCAGAAGGCCCGTAGGCCACACACACACAGAAGGCCCGTAGGCCAGACACCGTAAGCGGGGCAAGGCAGGTCAGAAGGCCCGTAGGCCACACACCGTAAGCAGGGCAAGGCAGGTCAGAAGGCCCGTAGGCCACACACACACAGAAGGCCCGTAGGCCACACACCGTAAGCGGGGCAAGGCAGGTCAGAAGGCCCGTAGGCCACACACACACAGAAGGCCCGTAGGCCACACACAGTAAGCAGGGCAGAGCCCGTAGGCCAAACACACACAGACAGTAGAGCAGAGGGCCCGTAGGACCGCACGCACAGTAAGCAAGGCAGGGCAGGGCAGAAGGTCCGAAGACCATACACAGCACAAGGTAGAAGGCCCGAAGGCCGCGCAAGGCAAGGCAAGACAAGACAAGGTAGAAGGCCGCGCAAGGCAAGGCAAGACAGAAGGCCCGAAGGCCACGCAAGGCAAGGCAAGACAGAAGGCCCGAAGGCAACACAAGGCAAGGCAAGACAAGACAAGGTAGAAGGCCCGAAGGCCGCGCAAGGCAAGGCAAGGCAAGACAGAAGGCCCGAAGGCCACGCAAGGCAAGACAAGACAAGGTAGAAGGCCCGAAGGCCGCGCAAGGCAAGGCAAGGCAAGACAGAAGGCCCGAAGGCCACGCAAGGCAGGGCAAGGCAAGGCAAGACAGAAGGCCCGAAGGCCACGCAAGGCAGGGCAAGGCAAGACAAGGTAGAAGGCCCGAAGGCCACGCAAGGCAAGGCAAGGCAAGACAAGGTAGAAGGCCCGAAGGCCACGCAAGGCAAGGCAAGACAAGGTAGAAGGCCCGAAGGCCACGCAAGGCAAGACAAGAGAAAAGGCCCCAAGGCAAGGCAAGGCTAGGCAAAGCAAGGTCAACGGACCACACGCACAGCAAGCAAGGAAGGCTAGAGCAGGGAGCCCAGGCGAGCTCGATGCCGAAGCCCTGAGGGAACTGTCAGGCAGGGTTATAAGGGAAAGCCCAGAACATAGAGAGGAGAAGGGAGATAGACTGGGCCTGTCAGGAGAGCCAGCTCTAGAGGGACCACTGGTGGTGAGGCGGTTGCACAGCAGCCATAGCCGTAACACCTAGGTGTTCACTTTTAGACTAAATTAAATGTGGAAACACAGAAGGCTATGTTGATTTGTATTGGGTTTTTTTAAACTATGTATTTTGAAAAAGCTACATGCTCTCTTACATGTAAATTCATTTAACAGAAATTCACCTGTTGGTAATTTGTCATTTGGGCTACTGTAATTGCTTATGAATGAACTATTCTCAATGGCTCACAAATAGACTACAAGTAGTCTAAAATATATCTGTCTGGATAGTTCTCAGCTATCTAAATTGTATTTCTTTGATGACAATGCTTGGTTCACTTCACTGGATTCCAGTCTCAGCCTGGATCCAATTTAAGATTCAAGCCCATGTATTTAGGGTAATGAAAAGCAATGGACCTCTCTATTTACTTCATAATTTAGATTGGTATCAGTTACAACATAGCTTAAGATCTAATTTGGGAACTGCTTCAGGTACCCTCTGTTACAATGGTCCAAAAAACTCAATACAGGGTGACAGCTTTTTTTTATGGTTGGTCCTACCCTATGCAATAAGCTGCTGGTTGAGATTAGTTAATAGCTGAATTATTTCACTTTTCAAAAAAAGGTGAAACTTTGCCTTGTCTAGATACTCAGAAGAGCTAGCTTATTGGTATCTGATGGTACCTTTGGGTTGTTGCTGCTTAGATGTGAGGCTTTTCTAGTTTTCTTTGAGTGTCTAGTTTACTCTTTTTGTGGCTGAGTGTAGAGTTTGTGCATTTGTGGGTGTTTTTTTATCTTAGTGTGATGAAGAATTATTCAGATTTGGATTTTTAATGTAATTTTGTTATTGTATTTTGTTTTAAGCTGTACACCACTTTGGATGATATTTTAATTGAAAAAGGAAATATAAAAGAAATTTTAATAAAATAAAATCACTCTTTTTTTCCACAGGTGAAGGAATCAAATGGATTCTATATGGGCTTAGGGGAAGAAAGGTGCCCATTTTATCCTTAAGAGCTCCAGATAAGATGTTTCAACAACATCTAAATGAAGGCTTTTTCGGTTGGGACACTGAGGTGTCAAAATGTGTGCAAGTCAAGAAAACTTTAATATAAGTAGATTTTAGAAGCCTATTAGTAGATTGTTATGTTTTTTCAGTGGAGGTAATGAAAGATTATGCTTTTTTTTTTTTTATTAGATTTGCTTATATTCTTTATTAACAATCTGGAGGATTTTGTGAGTATGATTTTATGAATATGAGGCATATGCACAAAAACTCACATGCAGTGAAATTTTTAGTGTACACATTAAAATGGCTCTAAATGGGTGATAAATTATATTTTATCAGTAAAATATAGCTTCTATAGTATATATGCTATCAAAAAAATTGTACCATCAATGGAGGATACAATTTATAATTGTCACAATGGTTCATCGTGTGCTAAAAGGTGATACTCCAATGTGCGTTAGTTCAGTTTTAAAATAGCATGAACCATCACATACATTCAGGTCATCAGGACAGACTCTATTAGAAATACCATTGACAAAACAAGTCAAACTCAAAAGATGAAAGAGAGTTATTTTATCATATTTAGGAAATAGCCTCCCTAATGAGATCAGGAACACTGAGTGTTATCTGACTTTTAGAAAGCATGTCAAAGCTTACTTTTTAAAGAAAACATTTAATTTGGAATTGTAATTTTTAATTTTAGTTTTCAGTTCAGTTTTTCAGTTTTTTAATGTCCACTTTGTCTTATTTGCTGTTTAATATGCTCATTTGTTGTTTATTTCTTTTTTTATTTTATTTTATTGTTCGTTTGTTATTTGTATCAATTAATTATTAAGTACATTTTAAAAGGAGTGCGCGTGTGCCCATAAACATGCAAATTGGACATGCGAGCAAAAGTACGTTCAGTTTTATATCGTCATGCAAGTACATACGTATCATTTAAAACATGCCTACTGCACTTATGTGTTGAGCCTTTATGCACGTACTCACAAGGATAAGTGGGAGGAGAGAGAGAGGGACAGTCTCTTTTAGAGAGACAATATAACATTCTATATATCTTCTACTATTAGGAGGGGCACTTTTAACTCAGGGTGGATTTTGGGGGGGCAGTGTTACAAGGGTCTATAAACCATTGTGCATTTAGGAGACCAATGTAAATACTGCCCCCCCAAAACCCATCCTGAGTTGAAAGTGTCCCTCTTATAGTGGGAGATATATAGAGTGTTTGATTCTCTCTCTCTCTCTCTCACCCTCAACCCCGCCTCCCGGTGTTGGACCCCTGTGGCCCAAACTCTTCAGACTTGCGACTCATCAGGACCAGTAGTAAAGTTACACAGGTAACATGGCCCAAAATGTGGGGGTTATGAGCATAAGTCTTGGCCCTACCCTGGAATGCCCATGGCCCACTCTCTTTTCTGCCTCCTTATTCTTGACACGCGTACTTCCTGGCTTCTTAAAATTTGCGTTGCTCACGCGTGGCCCACACATGTATGTATGGGGTTGTTATTGCATGAGCAACACTTTTAAAATCTACCTGTATGTATGTATCTTTGTTACCTGCCTAGAATTGCGGATAGAGTGAGATATAAATTGTGAAAATAAATAAATAAAATAAAATACATCTATCTGAGCATTAAATATTGAGTGACCGATACATAAAACAGTTATCATGCAATAAAGTGAGCATGCTTCTTTCTCTTTTCCTCCTGGCTGTTTCTTTCCTTGAAAACTGAAAAGAAAGCCAAGCACATGGGGCTGATTGGCAGTGTGGAGCAGATGACTGGGAGAGCAACTGGAACCCAGGAGAGGAGGTAAAAGGAGAGCAGAGTGATTGAAGAGAGGAGAAAATAGATGTCTGCAATGGCTTGTCTTGCGCCTTGTACTCCTGTGTATCACCTTGCTTTGTCCATTGTTCCTGATCTGTGGATGAGAGGGTAAGCACATGTCTGTCAGTCTTGTTAGTAAGAATTAAGTGAGAGAACATGTTTTATGAGAGAATGGAGCATGAAAGTGGCTGCATAACTGTGCATGACCATGGAAGATGTGTGAGAGGTGATAGCATGAATAGGTATAGTTGGAAGGAGAAGGGGTGGTAATCTCAGCAAGAGAGTGGACATTACAGGAAGAAGTCCTACTACGGTGAAGGTAGAGACAGACAAAGAAAGACGTTAGTGATGAGGCAGGAGTAGGAGCAGAAGCAAAACATTTAGACCAAAGTGGGTATAGGAGGGATTTTACATAGCCTAGGACAGGCCTATTAGACATCAGGCAGAAGAACACTGGGTAATATTGCAAGGGAAAGAAAGGATGGAAAAGGGGCAAGGAGGAGACAGAAAGGAGGCAGGGACTCCCAAAAAATTATTCCTCCTATGTTTGCAGACAAAATTGAAGATTTTACAGATGAGGCAGAGGAGGCTGGATCATGCACTACAGCAGTGGTTCTCAACCTTTTTTCTATCGGGACACACCTGACAGATGGTTCTCACATGCGTGACACACTGACCCATGATCGTCACAGGGCTAGATGTAAATGTACAGTTTGCATCCACGGGAACCCCCCTGATCCACAATAATGGATGTAAAGCAGAATTATGACATTCCCCATTCAACTCACTCTACAAAAAAGATATTCTGGTTCTGGTGTCATCTCAGTAACAGCAACTCAAACTCCTTCTACTTTCAGGCTCAATAGCCCTACTTATGAAAAGACAGCAGTTTACCACCAATGCATGTCCTCTTGAGAAAACGCAACAAATAAGACTGATAAAACACTTACATGCTAGTAAAATATCTCTGTAACAGACACAGAACCGACCTAACATACTCCCAGGATCTGTAGTAATGCACATAAACTAATCCACACACAGTTACACCTGTATTATGGAATGCACTCAAACAGGAGCAACCCTATCTATGGAAAGGCAACACTACAAATATTAAATCAGGCCCTAAAAACCAATACACCTCTTATTAGGAAAACAGAACTAGCAAGCAGCTATAGATCCCCACACAGAAATAATTGTAAAACTATACTAATAAGCAGAATAAATGTTTCACAACAACTATGAACAGAATAACATCCAACAATTAAAAACTCATAAAAACTATTAAAATTCTCCAAACACCAATAAAATATTTCAAAAAAAGCAGACACATCACATAATATTAAATAATTAAAATGGCAGTCAATCAAGAAAAATAAACTTTAAAAGCCACCTTTACTTACCCCCTCCAGCAGCTCTCCTACTCCTCTTCCATGCAGGCTGTAGCACACACCAGAAGCAGCAGTAGTGGCTAAGCTCTATACTCATGGTCCTCTTCCTTAGGGCCCATGTTTCTCACACACACACACCATACCAGTCATGCCCCCATGACCAGTTTCTGTCTCTCACACACCAATCATCTCCTAATCTTTGACAAACACACCAGTCACCTTCCTGAACAGTTTCTCTCATGCCATACACACACACACAGGCTTCCCACTCCCGTGTTCCACTTACATATATGGGCTTCTCACTCTCATAATCACTTTCTCTTTCTCACATACACTCACCAGTCTCTCACTCCCATGCTTGTTCTCTCCACATGCACAGGCTTCTCATTCCCATAATCACTTTCTTTCTCTCACACATACACACACACCAGTCACCTGATCTCTCTCATGCATACACACACACAGGCTTCCCACTCCCATGTTCTCTTTCAGATATACAGGCTTCTCACTCCCATGCTGTGTCTCACACACACACACAGGTTTCTCACTCCCATGCCCACTCTTCACCTGCACAGGCTTCTCATTCCCATAATCACTTTCTTTCTCTCTCTCACATACACACAAACACACACCAGTCACCTGATCTCTCTCATGCATATACACACACACATAGGCTTCCCACTCTCATGTTCTCTTTCAGATATACAGGCTTCTCACTCCCATGCTGTGTCTCACACACACACACAGGTTTCTCACTCCCATGCCCACTCTTCACCTGCACAGGCTTCTCATTCCCATAATCACTTTCTCTCTCTCTCACACACACACCCGTCACCTGATCTCTCTCATGCATACACACACACACAGGCTTCCCACTTCCATGTTCTGTCTTACATACACAGGCTTCTCCCTCCCATGCTGTGTCTCACACACACCCAGTTTCTCACTCCCATGCTCACTCTCTTCACATGCATAGGCTTCTCATTCCCATAATCACTTTCTCTGTTACACACACACACACACACACACACACACACACACACACACACACACACACACACACACACACAGTCTCTCTCTCATTTCCATGCTCGATCTCCACGTGCACAGGCTTCTCATTCCCTGAATCACATTCTCTCTCTCTCACATTCACATACACACCAGTCACACTGTCACCTTACCAACCAGTCTCTCTCATATACATGCACACACACAGGCTTCCCACTCCCATGCTCTCTCTCACATAATCAGGCTTCTCACTCCCATGTTTTCTTTCACATACACCCCCACAACACCAGGCTTCTTACTCCCATGCTTTCTCACATACCCAGATTTCTCACTTCCATGCTTTTTCTCTCTCTCTCTCTCACACACACATCCCTGACTGTCTCACACTCTCACATACACATCAGTCATCTCCTTGAGCAGTCACTTTCATTGTCTCTCACATATACACATACATCAGCTCTCTGACCAGTTTCTCTCAATCACACACATACTCTCGATCAAATACATTCTCTCACTTACACACAGGCCCTCAATCACAATCACACACATTCTCTCACACACAGGCTGGCTGCTTCTCTCTCTTTCTGTCATTCACTTCCTCTCCCCCCCCCCCAAGCACAAATGGTAGCTGCTCCTCCTCCTCCAGCCCCCGCAGGCCAAGAAGGAAGAATTCCATCGATCGCGGGAGGCTCATGCTGCTCTCTCCTTTCCCGATTACCATCTGCTGCAATAGCTTGGGGGCCGATGCAGTGGCGTAGCCAGAATTGATTTTTTGGGTGGGCACAAGGTTAACATGGGTGGGCTGTAGGCATGCAGGTCTACTAGTTGTTTTTTTACTGATAAATAATGCCAAATTATGCAGCATAGCATTCACATCTACGCCTAAGTATGAGGTTTACTTAATGATACAAACATAATTCACGGTGATTTGTGGTACTTTAGCCTTCTTATTATTATGATTTTATACACGGCTCCTACGTGTCCATAAATTTTGAGAGAGCGGCTGTGTTGCTTATATTTAAATTGCTAACATCTCAAAATATAGATATATATTTTTACCTTTGTTGTCTGATCTTTGTATTTTTCTAATCAGTTGGTCCTGGTCTCTTTTTCCCATTTTTTCCCTTATAGCTCATTTCCTAATTCCTTTTCAGTGTCTTTCTTCTATTACTGTCTTCTTCCCTTCCACACACACACACGCTTTCTCTCACAGACTCCCTCTCACACACTCAAGCTCTCACTCTCATATGCTCTCCCCCCCCCTCCCCCAAGCTCACATTCTCTGCAGACACACATACAAGTTCTCACTTTCTCACCCCTCCCCAGGCTTATATTCTTATGCACACACAGACGCACATCCAGGCACCCATTCTCACCCACACCCATAAACCCAGACTCCCATTCTCACCCACAAACCCATGCTCCCAGTCTCACCCACACATATTCAAGCTCCCATTCTCATCCATACATATACACATTTAAGGTCCTATTCTCACCCACACATACACACATTCAAGCACCCATTCTTATCCACATATTCAAGCTTCCATTCTCATCCACCCACACAAACCCAGGCTCTCATTCTCACCCATATATACACACATTCAAGCACCCATTCTTATCCACATATTCAAGCTTCCATTCTCACCCATCCACAAACCCAGGCTCCCATTCTCAACCACACATACACACATTCGAGCTCCCATTCACCCACATATTCAAGCTTCCATTCTCACCCACACACACACCCAGGCTCCAGTTTTTATCCACACACACTCCCATTCTCATCCACACATACACATTCAAGCACGTGCACAGCTTCCGCTTTCTCCCCCAGAGCAGGAAGATCAGCTGCCTCTCCTGCTATCACCGGACTCCTGCTATCTTCGGGCGTCGGGCCGTACTTCCAAGCAGGAAGATCGGCGGGCCATACGGCCCGACGATAGCAGGAGGCCGGTGGCAGCAGGAGAGGCAGCTGATCTTCCTGCATTGGGGGGGAGGAAGCTGCGCACGGCGCTTCCACTCCCCCCCGAACAGGAAGACCGGTTGGCCATACGGCCGTAGCAGCGCTTCCCCATGTGTGCCGTGATGGCGCGCGAGGTGTGGGTTCTTTTGTTCGCTGTCGCGGGGATGGGATCCCGCGACAGCCTTGCAGTTCCGGTGCCAGTTGGGTGGGCCTGGGTCTAAGTTAGGTGGGCACCTGCCCACCCGTGGCTACGCCACTGGGCCGCTGCTAGTTTATCACGCGGCACGGCCTTTCTTCTTCCCGCGCACCACTTCCTGTTCCGGGGGGGGAGGGAAATGCAGGCGCGGGAAGAAGAAAAGGCCAGCCGCGGATGCCACAGCTTTTTTTTTTTTTTTTGCACCGCTGCCGTTCCCGCTGGGCTTGAACGTGCTGATAGCCCAGCGGCAACGGCAGCAGGGAAGAAAGAGCAACGGGAGAGACCGGGAGCTCGCGACACACCTGCCGGTGCTTGGCGACACACTAGGGTGTCGTGACACACCGGTTGAGAACCGCTGCACTACAGTATCAAGGGCATGACTATGCCAATGAATATGGTAGTTCACACTAGAATAAAATGACTATATTCTAAAGTTGGTCCTAGAGAACTACAGTGTACTCTACAATGAAACCTTGGCAGCAAAGATGTTTATTTGGTAACCATAATATCAGTAGCATTTAAGGTATCTTCAGGACAATAGCACATGTGAAACATTGCTATCAGAACATTAAATGGGGCTTCCAAGAAAAGTACACAAAGATCTATATACATCTGAAGAAGGTGGGAGGAGATCATGTCTGTCTAATTCACCTGGCACCACTAGAGTAATATGTTGTGGAAATATTGGGTCTGGGCTTTATCATCAGAATCCAAAGCTAATGCTTGTGAGTTGCTTAGAAAAGAACACAAACTGGGAACAAACAGCAAGCGTTCATCATACCACTGTGTACCCCATCCACTAAAGCTACTCCTACTCCTTCCACTGCATCCACTTTATCTGCACCATGCAGGAGTGACCATCTCAGAGGACCAGGCTCCAGCCGTGGAAAGGCTGGAGAGGAACATCCAAGCTTTGGTGGGATGAGACTTCCTCCTCAGTATCTCTCATAGTTCCCACGTAATGCTTTCTGTGAGGGACTTACCTCATTGCTGCTGACCTTTCTCTGCTGCAACAGGGAAAGAACAGCAATTACTTATATTTCACTTCCAGGAATAAGCTATGGTTTTACCACGTCTACTATAAATGTATAATAAAGTAGATGTTTATGGACTTTTTCTTCAGTGGTTAGATAGCTGCCTATGGTCTCTCCCATAGCTTAGAGGGAACATTACCCACAATTCTTGCCTTTCTGCTGCTCTTTCTTTCACACACACATGCACATATAAAAACATAGTTTAATTCTCTCTCGCTCACTCACATACACAAACACAGCCCCCCTCATGTCATACACACACACACACAAACACAAATACATTTTGGAAATTTGTGAAAAATGTAAAAGACACCTATGGAAATTTTGTATACTTCATGGAGTTCAATTTTTCAGTCTTGTTTTCTGTGAGTTTGCTATTTTTAATCAGTGTTATTTATTCTTCTACAATAATAGGTGGATTTTCAAAGGTGTTACTTGTGTAAATATAGCCAATGGGAAGAGGAGGAGATGAGCAGTATACATGATAGGTATAAACCACAATAACAATGGTATAGCGCTAAAGAGTTTTTTCGGATCCTTGTATAGATTTACTCAAAAAATGAAGAAGTATGAAGAAGTATTAAATGAAGAAGTATGAAGAAGTATTAAAAACTCTTTAGCGCTATACCATTGTTAGTGTGGTTTCTACTTGTGTAAATATAACATATTATCATAGCAATTTTCGAAAGCCATTTACTTGCGTAAAGTGCACTTATGTGAGTAAATCATATGAACAATTCAATGGCATATATTGTAGTAATTTTCAAAAGCCCACTTAATGGACAAAGTGCATTTACCCATGTAAAATTCATTTGGGGTAGATTTTATAACATGCGCGTGCGGCCTACATGTGCATGCACTACCCAGCGTGCGCACATGTATGTCCAATTTTATAACATGCGTGCACATATTATAAAATCTGGGGTCGGCTCGTGCAAGGGGGTGCACAATTGTGTATCTTGCGTGTGCCGAACCACACTGCCTTCCTCCTTTCCCTCCCCCATAACCTGACCTTCCCACCCCTTTCCCTAACCTTTCCCCCCTAGCCTTACTCTAACCCCCCCCCCCCCCAAAGTTTTATCCTAATTGTGCGCACCAGCACAGGATCCCTCGACACAGCGGCAATGGCTGCTGTGTTATAGGCCTCTGGCCCCTCCCCCGCCCTGCTGTGTTGTAGGCCCCTGCTCACACCCCGCCCATTTTGTAAAGCCCCGGGACTTACATGCGTCCCGGGGATTTACACATACCGCCGGGCCTTTTTAAAATAGGCATGCGTAACCTTTTGAAAATCTGGCCCTTGGTGCGTAAATGCTTTTGGAAATCAGGCCCTATATTCTTCAATGATGGATAATCTTGGAAGGCAGTCACAGTGCTATAGAGAGCAGTTTCCCCCACAGTACTGAGCTTCATAGCATCTGAACTGAAACCTTCATCGACTCTTTGCTGTGTCAGAGCTTTGCCCCAGTGCTGCAAAGTGTTTGCAATTTCTGCTGTTTCTTTCACTTCTTGTGATTTGTATCATTTAGCTTTAACATATCAAACAGTTTGTTTTTGGATTATAGGCTTTGTTTTTAGTACAGTGAACTTAAAGAATGGAATTTGTTCAAGACACTATAGGGAACAGGTTGGTAAGAACTGAAGGTGATGTGGGAATATTACTTTCAAAGATTTCTACAAGCTGTGTGATTCTTTCACAATGAATAATAGATAAATGAAATAAGAATGGGACTTTAGAGTATTCATCATTGAAATTGTGAAGATGTGAAAGAAAAATCACTTTTGTACTGTTTGTGTACTGTTGGATAAATCTCTTTTCAGTATATTTCTAAAGGGGTTGATTCACCCCTGCAGTTTTGGGGCTCTGGATGGTGACTATATCAGGATGTATAGGTTTTGCTGAAAGCAAATCTCAAAAAAATGAGATGTATACAGAGAATCCAAAATATTATTCAGCTCAGCTTGTAAAAACACACAATCCGCAAATAAAAACAAACACAAAACAACTCAGGACATGCAGGAGGAGGAAGAGTCATCACAGAGGCTTTCTTTCTGGATGTGTGTACCTTTATCCTTTGTTAGGTGCCTATTTTCAGCCAAACATAGGGGCCTAAGTTTTCAGCTGAAATTTCACATAAATTTAGGTGCTTAAAACTTAGGATTTGAATTAGGATTGCTATTTGTTTGCCTAGATTTAGGCAGCCATCAACATTCTTCCTTTCTATGTCACCATACAACATCAAGGGGCTGTACACTCCATACACAACTATCTGAAAAATACAGAGTACCCATTTGTATAAGCCTGGGATAGGTAAGAAGACACCCTAACTCATTCATGCCAGGAAAAGATTGACTAGTTTATTGTATCGGTTTAGGCCAAAACAGAAATCACTTTCATAGCAGCAACACAAATAGGAACAATCCCCCCTACTTTCTCTTCATGTTCCCACAAAGTAATTAATAAAATAAAACAGTATCAAGGTCTCAGGCTCTCTTAGGCTGATTAGTGCTGCAGTTCAGGAGTTCAGCAGCATCTCTCCCCACTGTATTGAGAGTCAATAGCAGCCCTCCCTCACTACAAGCATATCTGTACCTAATAAAATCTGGCACCCTGACAACCAAGTGCATTTCTATCCAGGTTTGTTTCTATGTAAATAAGAAAGAAGCAATCCCAATCTGGATTAAACATATGCAGTTCCCCTGTCATATTGATTAGTTTGCATTCTAGGGATGTGCAGAGAAAACAAAATCATTTTGGTTTATTTGTTTCATAGGTTAATTTGTTTGGGTTGTTTAAAAAAAATATTTCAATTTATTTGTCCTATTTGGTTTTTTCCCCCCATTAAAGTCAATAGGGGTAAATAATGAAGCCTAACAGAGAAATCCTTTTCTCCTCAGAGCTACATACTCCAGGCTGGCAGACTCCCAGGCTGGATGCCTCTCCTCTGGCACCTTCCAGACACTCGTCTCCATCTCCAAAGGAATCCATTCCCCTCAGAGTTCCTCAGGATCTGAAACCCTTCAGGACTGTTTTCTGCAAAACTTCTCTGAATTTTCTCTGTGAAGAGGCAGGCCCTATGGTTCCACTTTATGAAGGGATGTTTCCAACCACCAGCAAGAACGCCAGATTTTGGAATTCTTCTCCTCCAAGCCGCCAGCATCACATGGATGCACGGGTTTAATACTCTCACATCGTACCTCCCAGTGGGGAGTGGAGCTCCTCCTTATTCTCTGACATCACACAAGGAGAAAAGTCTAGTGAGACCTCTGTTACACTGAGGGCACTCAGACCTGCTGAAACCTCTACATACATCTTTGTAAAGGGCAGGAATATCATTTTAGAGGCAAAATGAGCACACTCCTTCATGACTATAAAAATTAAATTTAGACTTCCCTTTGCTTCCCACCAGGCTCTCACTTTATGCAGTCTCTAATATAATTGTAGGGAAATCCTCCTTTTCTATCATTTAGAATTACTCACAGATGCAGCTTATCAGGAACAAATATCACTTCAATGGTTCAGAAAGAGGATAATTTTCAAACGCATTTCCATGGGTAAAATAGTGTTTTATTATGGGCATTTTAAAACTTGCCTACCTGATATGCATGCACACTTAGGGAATAGCCACTGCTATTAATTGCATCAGTAGCATTGGTTCTTCTTAGTGTTTGGGTAATTGCCAGGTTCTTGTAGCCTGGTTTTGGCCTCTGTTGGACTTGATGGACCCTTGGTCTGACCCAGCATGGCAATTTCTTATGTTCTTATGTTCTTACTTATGTGCTTATCTACTGCTCACATGTAATGTTACCAGGACTGAGGAGAGGACTTCCTGGGGGCAGAGTAGGTAAGGGGTTTACACTTATGCATATACTTCTGGACTTTAAAAAGTATTCGTAACTTTCCTGAAAAACTTTTGCCTACATTTTAAGAACTTAAGAACATGCCATACTGGGTCTGACTGTGGTCCATCAAGCTCAGCATCCTGTTTCCAACAGTGACCAATCCAGGCCATAAGAACCTGGCAAGTACCCAAAAACTAAGTCTATCCCATGCTACTGATGCTGGTAATAGCAGTGTCTATTTTCTAAGTCAACTTAATTAATAGCAGGTAATGGACTTCTCTTCCAAGAACTTATCTAATTCTTTTTTAAACTCAGCTATACTAAGAGCCAAACTGTCAAAAGCGCGCAACCTGGCGCACACAAATCTACGCCCAATTTTATAACATGTGTGCGCAGCTGCGCGCATGTTATAAAATCCGGGGTCAGCGTGTACAAGGGGGTGCACACTTTGCATGTGCCGAGCCACGCAGCCTTCCTCGGTTCTGCCCCCCCAACCTTCCCCTCCCTTCCCCTACCTAACCCACCCCCCATCCCTACCTAAACCCCCCCTTACCTTTAACTTAGAAGTTGTGCCTGCCTCCAGGCAGGTGTAGGTTGTGAGCGCCGGCCAATGGCCGGCCCGTGATCCTGGGCACAGCAGCAAATGGACGCTGTGCCTGGAGGCTCTGGCCCCACCCCATCCCTCCCATTCCCCACCCCATTTTTCAAGCCCTGGGACATACGCTCATCCCGGAACTTGCACGCATCACCGGGCCTATGCAAAATAGGCTCGGCGCACGCAAGAGGGGTTTTAAAGGGTTACGCGCGTATATTACGCGCGTAACCCATTTAAAATCTGCCCCTAAGTGCACTAACTACATCCCCTGGCAACAATTTCCAGAGTTTAATTGTGCGTTGAGTGAAAAAGAACTTTTTCTGATTAGTTTTAAATGTGCCACATGCTAATGTCATGGAGTGCCCGCTAGTCCTTCTATTATCCGAAAGAGTAAATACCCAATTTACTTTTAACTGTTCTAGACCTCTCATGATTTTAAACACCTCTATCATATCCCCCCTCAGCTGTCTCTTCTCTAAGCTGTGAGGAACAGAAAAAAGAGTAGCCGAAGGTCCTTCTAAAATGCTTTATTGATTGCCCGACTCTAGGCCTGAGTTTTGCCCACCAAAGGGCTGCTTCAGGGGCTGAAGAGGCTTAAAAGTGTCTCATTCTTAGGTAAGTTCGATTGGTTGGAATACATCACAGGCTCACTTAGATATCATCAATGGGCTGACAGGTTTGCCCTGTCTGTTGATGCACACAGATATAGTATATCCATTCAGCAATCGGGGATTTCCTCGATTGTGGTTTAGGACTACGAGTAGAGACTGAAATCTTATTTATTTATTTATTTAAAAAATTTATATACCGGAGGTTCCTGTATAATATACATATCACCCCGGTTTACAAGGAACAGTAACTATCGCTTCATTTAGCGGTTTACATAGAACAGAATTAAACAAGTTTTTACATTGAACAAATTGAACAAATCTTGACGGTGTGTTCTAAGTTGTTTCACATCGCTGGTTCACAGTTACCTATCCCTTGATGATTTCATACCATTGTAATTCATCTGAGATTCTTGTTTGTCAAAGTTGGATTTTAAAGCTGCTCTAAACCACAATCGAAGAAATCCCCGATTGCTGAATGGATATACTATATCTGTGTGCATCAACGGACAGGGCAAACCTGTCAGCCCATTGATGATATCTAAGTGAGCCTGTGATGTATTCCAACCAATCGAGCTTACCTAAGAATGAGACACTTTTAAGCCTCTTCAGCCCCTGAAGCAGCCCTTTGGTGGGCGAAACTCAGGCCTAGAGTCGGGCAATCAATAAAGCATTTTAGAAGGACCTTCGGCTACTCTTTTTTCTGTTCCTCACGGCTTTCCTAGACCGCCTTCCTCTCTGTTTTTTGGGCTCTTCTCTAAGCTGAACAGTCCTATTTTAATGATAGGTTACAAATTTTTACTAGTAGATTTAAAATTTCATTTTTGAGTTCCTTCAGAACCCTGGGGTATACACCATCTGTGCCAGGTGATTTACTATCTTCAGTTTGTCAATCAGGCCTACCATATCTTCTAGGTTAACCGTGATTTGGTTCAGTCCTTCTGAATCATTACCCATGAAAACCTTCTCCGAAACGGGTATCTCCAGAAGGATTATCTGCATACTAATCCCAGCATCCCCCGGGAGAAGAGTCCAGAAGTCACCGCAAGCGATCCAGGGATTGAATTCCACAGCCCCAACTTCCAGAGGCCCCGAACCTTTTGCAGTAGAAGAGGACCGGAAGGCTCATCTGCATCTCAAACCCTTCAATTAACATCATAGTGCATAACACATTGAAATTGTTGGTTCAGTGTGCTGCGGCAGTCAAAAAAGCAAACAGAATGTTGGGAATAATTAGAAAGGGAATGGAGAATAAAACAGAAAATGTCATAGTGCCTCTGTAATGCTCCATGGTGAGACCACACCTTGAATACTGTGTACAATTCTGGTCACCGCATCTCAAAAAAGATATAGTTGCGATGGAGAAGGTACAGAGAAGGGTGACTAAAATGAGAAAGGAGATGGAACAGCTCCCCTATGAGGAAAGACTAACAGAGTGAAGATCAATTTAATGGTGGTTAAAGAGGACTGGTAAGTATAGCTTTGGGAAATCTTTGGACTTATAAAGGTTTGGTGAAAGGTGAAATATGATATATTCTTTAGAGTTTGTGTGTATCAGGTAATAAGCAAGCCAGAGATAGTTAATTCTAGTGTCTGTCTTTCCCACCCATTCAACCCTTGATTTTTAGGCAAGAGACCCTTTCTCATTAAAAATCATACTATTGTACCTGCCCTTATTGAAAGTTTAATCATCCCCTTGTAGGACACTATCTGATTAATTAGTAAATTCACCTGTAAATTTAAAGTACTCTAATTCCAGCTCCCTTAGTATCCTAAACTTAACTAGGAACTCAATAAAACTAAGATGAAGACAACAGTCCAGCAGCAAGAGGGTTGCTTTCCAGTCTTTTGCCTTGAGTGTCACATGTATGATTTTTTACCCACCAGTGAGAGATTGTATGTGTGCACTCAGTGCAAAGAAATCCTGGCTCTCAGAGAATGAGTCTGATCTCTGGAGGCTAGAGTAGCAGACTTGGAGGAGCTGAGGCAGACAGAGAGGTACATTGATGAGACCTTCAGGGACAGTAGCCATGTCCCAAATTCAGTCTGGCAGCCCCAGTCCTGCCTTGGATCAGAAAGGTCTCCCAGTAGAAGAACATTACCCTGGTGTAGCAGGAAGTGATCCTGTAGCAAGGACCTGTTCTCCAGGTTATGTATTGTCCTCTCGAACTGAGGATAAGACTCCCAGGGCTAATGCCCAGGAGGGAATGGTTAGGCCATCCATCATAGTTGGTGATTCAATTACTAGAAATGTAGATAGCAGGGTGGCTGGTGGACATGAGGACCGCCTGGTAACTTGCTTGCCTGGTGCTGGGGAGGAGCCGGCTGTCGTGGTGCACATAGGCACCAACAACATAGCAAAATGTGGGAGAGAGGTTCTGGAAGCCAAATTTAGGATTTTAGGTAGAAAGCTGAAATCCAGAACCTCCAGGGTGGCATTCTCTGAAATGCTTCCTATTCCACGTGCAGGTCCCCAGAGGCAGGCAGAGCTCCAGAGTTTCAATGCGTGGATGAGTCGATGGTGCAGGGAAGATGGATTCAGTTTTGTAAGGAACTGGAGAAACTTTTGGGGAAGGGGGAGACTTTTCCGAAAGGATGGGTTCCACCTTAACCAGAGTGGAACCAAACTGCTGGCACTAGCTTTCAAAAAGGAGATACAGCAGCTTTTAAACTAGAACAAGGGGGAAAGCCAACAGTCACTCAGCAGTTCATGGTTTGGAGAAATGTATCCTTGAAGGTTACTAATGAAACAGGAGAGTTAGGGCATCCCAACAGAGAGGTTCCAATAAAAGCAAAGTAGTCCATGTGCCTATATGTAAAAAATCACCAAAGCTAATGATTTCCAAAATATCCCTAACAGCTGAAAAGCAGATTGTTTAAAAAGTCTGGTTTTCAGACTAGTTTTAAATAGTTTCAAATTTCTCTGCAGCCTTATTTTGAGTGGCACGGAGTTCCATAGAACAGGTCCAGCCAGCGACAGTGCTCTCTCCCTTACCTGAGTGAGGCGTGCTGATTTAACAGAAGGAATAGTTAGTAGAGCTTCTAAGGTTTCTGTGTAGTACATGTACTTGCAGTGCTGTGTTAAGCCAGTCGGCCTTTTCATCATGGATTATTTATGAATTATATACAATGCTTTGTATTGTATTCTTTGTTAAATTGGAAACCAGTGTAGTTCAGCAAGTGTACCTGTGATGTGGTCACTTTTCTTTTTGCCTGTCTTTTTGCCTGTCTTTTTCTGGAGTTAATCGAAACCTATCAATTTGCATAGGTTCCTCGGTGTTCACTGATGCTTCTGCGGCCTGCGGAACGGAAATGGGTTGCTGAAAGGTAGGAGCCAGACGAAAAGTCCTTCGAGAGGCGGCTCGCTCTCGTGTCCTCTCCTGAAATCGTAAATCCAGACGGATGGCTAGGCGGATTAACTCCTCTAAAGTCTCCAGAGGATCTCTGCCAGCAAGTTCATCCTTTATATTTTCTGCAAGGCCTTGTCGAAAGATGGCCAGTAAACTATCTTCACCCCAGGTGAGTTCGGCTGCTAAGGTCCGGAATTGGATGGCGTACTCTCCCACGGATCGTGAACCCTGTTTGATCTGAAGCAAATCATTTGCTGCGGAGGTAGAACGTCCTGGTTCATCAAATATAAGCCAAAATTCTTTTAAGAACCGATCCAAGTTAGTGAGAATAGGGTTGTCTCTCTCCCACAAAGGAGAGGCCCATGCCAGTGCTGGTCCCTCCAACAACGAGAGAATGAAAGTAGTTTTAGTTTTATCATTTGGCAAAGAAGCAGGTTGCAGAGAAAAATGCATTCGGCATTGGTTAATAAATCCTCTACATAATGTTGCTGTTCCGTTGAATTGGGGCGGGGGAGGTACCCTGATGGGGTTGGGAGTAACTGTGGTACTTGTTACTGGTACTGCAGGGGCATGAGCTAACGCATCCATGCGAGCAACTAAACGATCCAGGACCCCTGTTACTTGATCAAGGACCCCCTGTTGTTGTTGAATTCGGTTGGCCATACCGGGAATGGCGTGTAGCGCGGTCAGATCGACTGGTTCCATGGCTTCGGCCAACTGTTACTCGGATAAAATGGAACCAAGGTCGAAGACTGCTTACCTTGTGCAGAAGAGACACACGGGACTGGATACAGGCCGTATAATCCAAGAGACAGTCCAGGTCAGGGCAGGCAGCAGACGCAGAAACCAAAGCAGACAAATCCGAAGGCAGGTGGCACAATAGGGTAATCCAGATAGGCAGTCCAGGTCAGGGCAGGCAGCAGACACATGAACCAAAAGCAGACAAATCCAAAAGGCCGGCGGCACAGCAGGGTAATCCAGATAAACAGTCCAGGTCCGGGCAGGTAGCAGACGCAGAAACCAAAGCAGACATCCGAAGGGCAGGCGGCACAACAGGGTAATCTAGATAGGCAGTCCAGGTCAGGCAGGCAATGGGCAATGGAAAAAACAAGCAACAGGAACTATCCAAAACGCACTTGTGGCCGAAGCAGTGAGCACGGGAGAAGGCTCTCAATAAGAAGCCAAATTTCCCGCGCAATCTGATCCCCGTCGGCGTCTGACGTCAAGGGGCGTGTCCGAGCCCCGATTAGCGCGAGGCCTCACTGCCGGCATCGAGGAGGGAACCCCGACGTCATCGGAGGTAGTTACTCCCTGATTGGTACGGGCCCGTGCAGTCGGCGTCGGGGAGTGAACCCTGACGCCATCGGGGGAGGTAATGCCCCGCTTCACGCGGGACCGCACTGTCGACATCGAGGAAGGAGCCCCGATGCCATTGGAGAAGGTAACAGAGGCAAGGAGAACCCAGGCCAGGCCAATGATGTGTCGGGGTGGTTCAAAGGTGTCTTGGGTCAGAAATGAGCGAGAAAGAGCATCTCCTCAGATGTTTTGTCTGCAGGACTGTATCTGAGTTCGCAGTCAAAGCAGGTAAAAAATAGTGACCAGCAGGCCTGCTGAGTATTCAGATGCTGGGCATGGTGGAGGTGCTCCAATTTCTTATGATCAGTATAGTTGGTTATATGATATTGTACTCCCTCCAACCCAATGGTGCCACTCCTCCAGCACTAGTTTTGTTGCCGATCTCATAATTATGCTCTGCTGCGGAAAATGTCTTTGATAAAAAGGAGCAAGGATGCATGGGTCCAGTGGAAGAGTACTGGCTCAAGATGGCCCCTACCCCTTCAGATGAGTTATCTACTTTATCGATAAAAGGACGCTGTGGTTCTGGGTGACAGAAGCAGGGTTCCAGGAGGATGGTGGCCTTTAACTCTTGAAAGGCTATCACAGTGTTGGGTTTGAGGCATAGTGTGGACTCTTAGTCGCAATGGTGATGACTCCTCCCACGGGGAGGAGCCCTGTGGGGAACCACAGCAATAGGCTACACTCAGAGAGCAGACACTGGAGATGGAAAGCTTTATTGTACTGCTGTTGATTGATGGTAATGATGCAAGAGGGTGTGGCACTGAAGTCCAGCAAGGTGCCAATAGTTTCAGACAGCCTCAGATGACTAGGTCTCACCCAGATGTAGAAGGTTGGTAGTGTTCCACAGAGCGGAATAAGCCGAACCTGGTGGGTGGAATAGGAGAGCTGGATCATAGAGGTACTCACTGAAGAGTAGTGCAGGAATCCCCTTGGTGGATGATGACAGTGGGACCGAAGGTCCGGGGTGCAGGATACTCTGAGCTGGATAGATCCTTGAGGAGCGAGTACCTGGAAGTGCAGGTGATCCTGAAAGAAAGAAAGACACCCGAGGAGCGGTTGTTTAGTTAGTGGTAGAAAACCCCGAAGAGTAGCTGGAAGCGAGAGGCCCCCGAGTAGCAGGTGCCCAGAGCTTCTTCAGGAGCAAGATACCCCGGAGGGTAGTGAGGATTCTAAGCGTGCAGCTTAGAAGCGGTCAGAGTAGCTAAACTAAAGTCCTTGTTACTCGTTCTTTCTGAGAAGAGCGGAGGCTTAAATACCCAGAGGTATGAACGTCATGCGGTGAGGACACCCCTGAGGTTCCCGTCATGACGTGTAGATAAGTGTAGGCAGCGTGCACACGTGCGCCCTAGGAGGCCATGGGAAGGAGCATGGTGGATGCAGACGCCCATGCTGAGTTGGAGACGCTGAGGGTTTTGGCACATGGCACCGCAGGCAGCCATCTTACCCATGGAGGTGGAGAAAGGCAAAAAAGAGGTGAGGCAGAGCGGTCACAGCCATCTGCGACCAACGGACACAACACACAGTCTCAGGCAGCAAGAATTTGGTGTTGGCCCCCTTGTGATTCAGGGCAGTAAGCGGAGATGCCAATTTAGAGAAGTTGTTAATAAAGTTACAATAATAATTAATGAAGCCCAAAAATCTCTGTAAGGCCAATCTTGTATACACTTGAGTTTGTCGGGGTCCATTTGAAAACTCTGGCCGGAGATGACGTAACCCAGGAATGGGAGGCTCTCTTTTTTCATCAAACACTTCTCAAGTTTGGCATAAAGCTGGTTGTCTCAGAGATGTTAGAGTTCCCGGGGGACGTCTTGGTGATGGTTAAACAGATTCTTGGAGAAAACTAAGATGTCAGCCAGTTATACCATTACACATTCATAGAAGAGGTCCCAAAATATCTCATTCATCATGTTTTGGAACATGGCTGGTGCGTTGCACAATCCAAATGGCATCACTAAGTACTTGTAATGGCCGTCTCTGGTATTGAAACCCGTTTTCCATATCACTGTGTGGGATCCAGCTTAAGTTGTATGCTCCTTGGAGGTCTGGTTTAGAGAACATCTTTGCTCCTTGCAGGCAGTCAGATAACTCCAAGATCAGAGGCAAGGGCTTACAGTCCTTCCAGGTAATTGCATTCAAGCTTCTATAGTCTATATATGAACAGAGGGTACCTTTCTTCTTTGCCATGAAGAAAAAACCTGCACCTGCTGAGGAAGTGGAGTGACAGATGAATCCCTTGTCCAGATTTTCTTTTTCTTGTATATATTCTGACCTGGCTTTTGTCTCTGGTAGGGACAAAGGGTAAACCCTTCTCTGAAGAGGCTTGGCACTGGGTAGATCTATGGCACAATCAAACTCCCTATGAGGAGACAAGGTGTCAGCTCTCTTTTTAGAGAAAACATTGGCAAATTGCACATACTGCGTAGAAAGGCCAGCTAAAACAGCACCGACTGTAAGACATTGTTGGATTGCTACCTTCTCTAAGCAGGAAGCATGGCAGTCAAGACCCCTCCAGGACATCTGTAGTGATGCCCAATTGAACTGTGGGGAATATTTCTGCAGCCAGGGTAATCCCAGGACCACAGGATGAATAGCTTTATCGATGACATGGAACGCAGGATATTCCACATGCAGGGAGCCAGTACAGAGCTTTAATGGAGCTGTGATGCAGGTAATGCAGGTAATTCCCCAGTTTGAGCATAATATTTCGCCACTTTTAGAATTACTAACCCTAACTTTAGACCCTTCTAAACCATCAATCATTTTAGGTGATTTTAATTTGCATGTTGACCTTAAAGCTCTTTCAAGTATCTGTTCCACTTTAATTGATTCTTTACATGCATTAGATTTTACACTTTCTTCACCCTTACCTACACATAAAGCCGGTCATTCTCTTGACCTTATTTTTACAAATTTTAAGTTATGTAAGTCGATCAGAGCAAAGTCAACAAAGGTTCCTTGGTCCGACCATTTTTTTAATCTCGGCTGAAGCTACATTTTTTTGCCCCTAGTCCAGAATAAAGTTGAGCCTAAAGTTATTACATATCAACCTTGGCCAAGAGGGGATGAGTTACAAATGGAATTCGAAAACTTGGCCCATGCAATTAATCTAGAAAATAGCTCTAATGCCATTTCCAACTGGCTGGAAAAAGTAGAAAGCATAGCAAACAAAGGGGTTCATTTATCAAAATGCACTAAGGCGTTTTTGCATGCGTTAAGGGCTTATCACATGTGAAAAGTCCCGTTAACGTATGCGATAGCACCATATCGTATGGTGCGTTGCAAATCTGAAAAAGAGGAGGAGGTAGGGGTAGGAGTGGGCTGGGTTTACCTGTTCGCGAAGTCCTATCACACGGACTTAACGCTGATTTTAGCTACACCTTTTTCAGTAGCTTTAAGCCGTGCGATAGCTTGTGTTATGGGGCGGTAAGGTGTTAGTCCATGTCACGATGTCTCCTAAAAGACCTGTTTTAGTAGGTGTGAAGCTCCTGGAGCACCAGCCTAGGGGAGAGAGAGCTCTAACCAACTGATCAGCATGAAATGTAAAGAAGACATAAGTTGGAATACCTTTGAATTAGTATCAACATTAGAAATAGAAACTAATATTAGAAAATTAAACCCAGCAAACCATCCTATTGATGCTATTCCTGTTCCTATATTAAAAATCTTAATAAATGTAATTGCGCCCATTATTGTGAGTATAGTTAATCTGTCACTAGGTGAAGGTAATGTTCCAGAATCCTTGAAATCTGCAATTATAAAACCTATTGTAAAAAAAGCTAATTTAGATCCTCTGGATCTAAACAATTATAGGCCGATTTCAAATATTTCTTTTATTGCTAAAATCATTGAAAAGACAGTACAGAAACAGCTTGCACAATTTCTTGAAGAAAATAATATTCTTTTTCCCAATCAATTTGGCTTTCGAAAGAATTTTAGCATGGGAACCTTACTAATTTCTATGACAAACACAATTTTGAGGGGATATGATTCAGGGCAGAGTTATTTTTTAATACTTTTAGATCTATCCTCCGCCTTTGATATGGTGGACCATAAAATACTTCTTGACTGCCTAAAGGAAATAGGTATTAGAGATGTAGTTTTAAAGTGGTTTGAATCTATTTTAAGTGACCGTTCCTTTCAGGTTAAAATAGATAATTCTATTTCGAACAAATTTACCCTTGATAAAGGTGTTCCATAGAGTTCCACCCTCTCGGTGACTCTTTTTAACATTTATCTTTTACCAATCTGTCACTTGCTTGCTGGATTGGGATTGAGTTTTTATATTTATGCTGATGACATTCAGTTCCTCATTGCAATTAATCATACCATTGAAAAACCTATAAATTGATTGAAATATATTTAAATGTTATAAAGTGTCTCCTTCCACATTTGAAATTAGTATTGAATATGGATAAATCTGAAATAATGCTATTAGAGAGAAAACGTCGAGATGAAGACATTCCTTCATTTCAATTTGAGAAAAAAGTATCAATACAACTTTCTACCTCTGTTAAAAATTTGGGAATATTACTTGATTCTGAATTAAATCTACAAAAATATATTTCCACTAAATTGAAGGATGGGTATTACAAATTACTCATATTATGGAGGTTAAAACCACTATTATAAGTCAATGATTTTAGAACTATTCTCCAGTCACTTGTTTTTTCAAACATTGACTATTGTAATTCGCTTTTGTTGGGACTTCCACTTTCCACATTACGCCCGTTACAGGTGCTACAGAATGCCGCGGCAAGGATTTTAACAAACAAAAGGAAATGTGATCATATTACTCCCACATTGATTCAACTTCATTGGCTACCTGTCATATATCAGATACAATATAAAACTGCATGTATCATCCATAACATAATTTATGGGGAAAACACTGAGTGGCTGAACTCTAACATTTGTTTACTCATACCACAGAGAAACTTAAGGTCGGCCAACAAAGCCGTATTAAGCTTTCCATCCATAAGGACCGCACATCTATATGAGGTACATGACAGAGCAATCTCGATTGCAGGCCCTAAATTGTGGAACATATTACCTCCTCAATTGCGTCTACAAGCCGACAGCAAAAAGTTCAAGAAAGACCTGAAAACTTGGTTATTCGACATTGCATATACTGAGGCAACAAGTTAGAGATTCACAAGCATTTTAAAGGCAACGTTTGTCATACTCATGCAGGTTTAATTAAGTAAATTTTAGATCTTTTAGGTTATATGTGTTTATGGTTATTATATCTATTTACTTTTTACTATTCTTTTATAATGATTGATGAATGTTTTGTACTATTATCATAGCTATTTATCTGATATATTGTGACTTTTAATTTATGTATTATATTTCTCTGCTTCCTTTGTTATTGTAAACCGTTGCGAAGGTTTGTCTAAAACAACGGTATATAAAACTTAATAAACATAAACATAGAAGAAAGGACCAAAGAAACCAGGCAGAGAAGAGTGGGAATCTGGAGGTGTTCTACAAGAGCCTTCATAAGGAAGTTCCCTCCGGCCCCAGAATCCACTAGATCTAGCATGGTGAAATCCTGGTTGCCCACCGAGAGCATCTCTAGAAGTGTTAATGGAGAAGCTGGAGAGGTAATACCTAGGATCAGCCCCTCACTGAGTCCTAGACCAGAGAATTTACCAGCCTTACTGAACAGTGGGCTATTAAATGACCTGCCTCGCCACAATAAAGACAGATTCCATTCTGGCGGCATTGGAGGCATTCTTCGGGGGTCAACCGGCCATGGCCCAGTTACATAGGTTCCTCTGACAAGGTTCCAGAAGAAAAGGGGGCTTCCGCAGGAGAAGAGAGATTCAGAGGGCGGTTGATGGCTGCAGAATGTCTCTTGGAGAGTTGTAACTCTCGATTCTGCTCCTGGAGTCGATGGTCAATCCTCCTGGCTAACTCAATGAGAAAGTCTAGGGAGTCAGGAAGTTCACAAGCCACCAGTACATTCTTAATTTGGGATGTAAATCCATCCAAGAAGATGGATCAAGGACAATCCTCTCCCCAAAGGAGTGCCATAGCCAGGGTCCAGAGTTCAATGGTGTAGTCGAAGAGGGAGCATCTGCCCTGATGGATGTGGAGGAAATCCGTACCAAAAGCTGCCTGACAGCCCAGGTTATTGAACACGGTCTTGAAGAGTTCTTAAAACCGCTGGAGGTCCCGATGGATGAGGTTAGAATGCTCCCACAAAGGACAGGCCCAGGCAAGGGCCTTGCCATCCAAATGGGAGAGAATGTAGTTAGTTTTAGTGGCATCATCTGGAAACAATGCAGGTTGAAGGCAAAAATGCATGTTGCACTGATTGAGGATCCCCTGACAGAGATGAGGCTCCCTGGAATAGTGGGAAGGAGCTGGAAGCGGTATGATGGAGCATGGACGGGCCACAAGAGCAGTAGGAACTGGTATACATGGGGGTCAGTATTCCCATGGGAATTGAGGAGTTTAGGCGGGCATTGAGACACTCCATAGAGGCTGCTAGAGTTTCAAGAAAACACTGCTGTTCCTGAATTTTCTGGGCCAGGCCCAGAATGGGCTGCAGGGTGGAAGCCTCCACTGGGTCTATTGCCTTGGCAATCTATTGTGCTGGTGGACCCTTGGATTGAGGGGAAGTTGACACTACCTGTAGGGAGGAGCCCCACAGGTCCCCACCATTGGTAGGCAAAGTGGGTGGAAGCAGAGGCCTTGCTGGAGCTTCACCAATATCAATCCACGTTCCCCTTAGGTTGAGCCCTCAGGTGCCGGGGCCGGCTCATCTTAGGTGGGGCCTCTGTAGAGGTGGAAGTCCAGGTAGTCAGGATGTTGCAGCAGTACACCAAAGTGGGAGTTTGTGTCTGTCTTTGAGGGAACTGGTGTGTGTATGTGAATTGTATGTGTGTATGGAGGGTGTAGTAACATGTGTATGTGTGTGTGTGATATGTATATGTATATGAAAGGTGTAATAATGTATTTGTGTGTATAAGTGGGTTTAGGTGTGTGTGTTGTGTTTGTGTGCAGAGAGTGTGAGGGGTATACATTTAGTCTGTGTGTGTGTGTGTGTGTGTGTGTGTGTGTGTAGGTGTGTGGAAGATATAGAGGGGTGTATTTGGAAGTGGTTGTGGGTAGGATAGGGTGTTGTGGTTGGAGAGGTTTGTGGGTGGAAGCAGTATAGGGGTGGGGTGTGTAGGAAATGTGTAGGAATGCATGGGTTTGTGGATGCATGTGTGTAGTAGTGTTTATGTAGATTGGATGTGGGTTATGTTTGGGGTGAGGGGAGGAGGTGCTTTTGGAATTGAGCACTGGCCAGCTTTCTAACACTTCTAACAGTTTCCCATAGAAAACTAGGAGGATATTTTGGAGCATAGTTCTCTGCAAATATTAAGCCAAAGTATCTGGTTTTCAAAATTTTTAAATTTTCTTCTAGCATGCCAAATTTGGTGAATTTCTGTCCCTTTTTTGAGAGTTATTGTATCTATGGACAGATAGTTAGATGGACATAGATCCATTCTATATAATTCTTTCCAACATTCTATATGTTGGAAAGATAGAACAGGACTATTTGCTAAGCTGCCTCTGAAACTGAGGCCGGAATGAGTTGTTAAACTGTCTTCTCTAACTAAGGGGGCTATTTTCCAACTTGCGTTATGGCATTTTTGCATGCAAAAATCACCTTAACGCATGCGAAAAGCACCATAACGCATGGTGCACTGCTAATTTTTGTAAAAGGGAGGAATTGGGGGTGGGATTTTTGTAAAAGTGGGCTGGCTTTATGAAGCCATATCGCACAATTTTAACGCTGAAAATAACTACACCTTTTTCATTGGTGTTAAGCTGTGTGATATGCCCATATCACAAATTGTGTTTTGGGAATTTTTAGGCTGGGGAAGGGCCTGAGATGGTGGGAGGAACCTGAGATGTGAGTGAGTGAGTGAGTGAGAGTGAGAGAGAGCCTCTGGGGGTGGCACCATAGCAAGCAGCTATTTATGATACCATAGGAGGCCCACCTAGTAAATCGAGGTTAGGTTTCGGTAGTAGAGATGTGAATCAGAACCGGAATCGGTTCGGATTCCGGTTCTGATTCACATGTGGGGTTTTTTCCATCGGGCCCGATCGCGTTTTGTTTATCGGCTGCACCCCAGCCGATAAACAAAAAACCTACCCGACCCTTTAAAAGTAACCCCTTAGCTTCCCCCGCCCTCCCGACCCCCAAAATTTTTTTTACAGGTACCTGGTGGTCCAGTGGGGGTCCCGGGAGAGATCTACTGCGATCTCCCGCTCCCGGGCCATCGGCTGCCACTAATCAAATGGCGCCGATGGCCCTTGCCCTTACCATGGTATCCGTGCCATTGGCCAGATCCTGTCACATGGTAGGAGCACTGGATGGCCGGCGCATGTCACATGGTAAGGGCAAAGGGCCATCGGTGCCATTTTGCTTAGTGGCAGCTGACGGCCTGGGAGCCGGAGGACGGCCCGGAGCGGGAGATCGCTCCCGGGACCCCCACTGGACCACCAGGTACCTGTAAAAAGGTTTTGGGGGGGTGGGGGGGGGGGGGGGAGGCTAAGGGATTATTTTTAAAGGGTCGGGGTGGGTTTAGGGGTTATTTTTGTGTGCTGTTTTTCCTGCCCTCCCCAAAACAATAAGGAACCCCCACGATCAATATCGTGGGGTTTTTCCTATCGTTTTGGGGGAGCCCCCGATTTCTGACGATTTTGAAAATATCGATGATATTTTCAATCGTCCGAAGCCCGATTCACATCCCTATTCGGTAGTAGTGTAGGGGGTTAGGGGCCACTTTTACATGCAGAGTGAGAAGTACGTACAGAACAGTACACTCTTGTGAAGATTTGATGTTCTTTGGAGTGAGGAAACTTACACAACAATGAGATTTGTACAATGTTCTCTCAACCTAGCTTGATGTTACCAAGGTAGAGAGTCCAGCAATATAAATAGCTAACTACTACAAAGGCCTTATAGATAGGATTTCTCTCTCTCTCTCCCTCTCTCTCTGTCTGTCTCTCTCTCTTGCTCTCTCCCTTCCTCTCCCTCTCCCAGTGGTTGCAGGTAGGAAATGCAATAATTGTGGTATTACTGCCAAAGTGAGACAAGTTAATGCACTTTGAGGGTAATACCTATGCGAAGCGCTAAGATAGTGGACATTGCGATAAGTAGGCTATTACCATAAAATATGCCTCTCTTCCTATCGCATGTGATAGTTTGATGAATCTAGCTCTAAGAGATCAGAACTAGTTGTTAATTTTGCTAAACTGTCTTCTGATGCTCAGAGGTATTGACTGGTTATTAAATAAATCTTCTGTCATTAAGAAGCCAGATATATTGATTAAAATGGTCTTCTGAAGGAAGAAGGACCATTGTTAAAAGTGCTTTCTGAAATTAAGAAGCCAGAATGGTGTTTTACCCTACAGTTGAGTTAAGAAACGGGCAGCTATAGAAATCCCTCTCTTTCTTGTAATATTAAAAAAGAAGACTGAAATTGATAATACACAAAAAAAAGTAAGAAACAAATATTGGATGTTACTCTTGCTGAGGCCCAGACTTCACCACAGATTGTCACAGTAGAAAAGCTACAATTGTTTAAATCAAGCTCACTTGTTTTTAGTTTTTTAAAAATAAGATAACATTGCTAGAATATATGATCAGTGACAATATGATTTCATTTAAAACTTAATATATGTAAATTATCTAAGAAAATATGGTATGAGCTATTTGCATTCTGTAGAGGAGTCAAAATCTTACTGTAGTTCTAAGATGCATTACCCAGCTTTTAATATGCATGGACTGTGCATTATTAATTTTTGCTTATTTGATTTATGCCTTTATGTTTTTAATCTTCTTTACATTTTTCACAATTTCTGATGTTCTTATTTTAATGGAAAGTATTTACACAGCAGATTTTTTAATTGAAAGCAGAATTATTGCTAATTATTGCATTTTTTTCAAGAACACTGCCTGAGGGATTTTCTTTCAACCTGATTAATGTTGAATACTTTGATGTTAACAGCTATCTTTTATAATTTAATTTTATTAAATAATGCTTAAGTAAAGCCAGCAAGCTGATATGAAATTACCTAATCTTCATGTATATGGCATATGAAAATTTGTCAATAAATATTATAGGTTTTGACTACCAGAGGTTTATTCTTTACCAGGAAAATGACAAGCAAAGGATGGATATACAGAAGAAACAAGCAATGTAAGCAGAAAAGATAAAGCTAAGCAGCATGACAAACACTATAAAGACAACACAGAGAAACCTGTGCCTTTCTATTATATGCAGCAGAGGACTGTGCCAAATGCATAGAAAGAAAACAAAATCATAGCATATAGGCATAGCAGGGACAGGATAGAACAAAGAACATGCATTTTGTTAAAGCTAAACTAAATGACATTAGGGTGAAAAGTGTAGGACTGCTTCTACGGCCAAGTCCAAAAGCAAAGCATATTCAATCAGCATTATCTGAACTTTCAAGGTGGCTCACCACTTAAAAATGTTACTAATAGTATTACTACCCTTAACATAAGGTTTTGGAGGTAACCTGTACTGAGCGGCAGTTTCATCCTTAACAAAAACAAGGGGTAACCTGCCCGGAGTGGAGTTATTACCAGGAAAACTTGCTGGGCAGACTGGATGGAGAACTTAGTATTTTTCTGCCTTCATTACTATGTTACTGTGTTACAATAAAGAACATAGGAAAACATGTTAACAAACCACCCAGACACATAAGAAGATATTTGCAGACACATAGGAAAAATATCATGATGGACAATAGGCATGTGATATCCACCACCGCCGCAGCGCCGTAGCGCCCGAACCACCCACGAGGAGGCCCCAGCTTCAATGCCCTCCATGAGGCCGCAATCTCTCGGTGCCACAGCACCAGCCAATCCTTGCCCTGCTGCCTATCCTGCTGCCCCAGCGTACCCGGGAGCTGTTTGGGTCCACCTCCCCTGCAGGACCCCGAATCTGCCTCTCTCGCCGCCACCCTACCTGGCCTGCTTTTCAGCCCTGCAGCCCAGCAGCAGCAGCAGCGAGGGAAACCGCTGAAAACCCCCCTCCACAGCACCACTGGACACGACCTCTGCTGACCTGCACCTAACTTTGCCCACATACCACAGCATGCTGACGATGTGGGACAGGAACAATGTGGGACAGAGCATTTAAATTTGGCACCGGTGAGCCTTTGGTGCCACGCGCCGAAGGAGTGCGACAAAGGGGCCTGCCCCTTAGAGCGTTCCTTCACGCAGCTCCCTGAGCTTTTTGGCACACTGCCCACTCCTCCCCTACCTCCCTTCCGGCCTTACACCATCTCACTCCCATTCCATACACTCTATCTCTCCTACTCAGCTGACCACATCACTACACTCCGCATTACACATACCATGACCCTCTATACCTCAGCTCATTCTACACCGCTCACAAACAACTATCTATCTACCTCCTTCTACTTTCATCTGAGACATCTCCAAACATTAGTCATCCTAGCTCTCAACAACATGCAGCAGGCATCCCCCCAATTGCCATGTGAACCCATCCAATACCCATACTTAAGCACTACTCTTCCAAACCTTCTGCTCCCCAACCCCAAATGCACTACGCTCACCACAGAAACCTACTCCCCATAATGCTTTCCCCTCTCACCCAACTCATCGGCCTCACCACTTTTACCAACATGCTCAGCAATGCACAATCAATTGTCAAAAAAACCCCACTACTCAATGACATCCTTCTTGATGATAGCCCTGACATCTGTGCTATAACAGAGTCATGGTTAAAGGATACTGACGCAGTACTACTAAATCAACTCCCAACTAATTTATACGACATCTTCTCTAACCCAAGAAACAAGAAAAGAGGAGGAGGCCTCCTTCTAGCCACAAAAAAGGATCTTTGGTTATCTCTCCAAGCCATCAACCATCCATACAAACTCGAAATAGGTCTATTCAAATCCCCCAACCTCCAAATCTGCTTAATATACTCCCCACCTGGGCAACTAGACAGAAACCCATCCCCCCTTATCGAATTCATCACCAAAAACTTAAACATTGACTCTCCATCCATTATACTCGGAGACTTTAATCTCCATGTTGACACTATACCTTCTAGCATCATCATTTAACACATTAGGATTCAAACAAATAATAACTGACCCTACACATAAGGCTGGCCACTCCCTAGATCTCATACTTATTAACTCTCTAATCCAACTAGACCCCCCAAAAATGTACACCCATCCCCTGGTGTGACCACTTCCTCATTGAAACCACCTGCTCCATAAAAAACTCTTCCACTCCCACATACACTAAGAAGTATTTCCAATTCAGGAAACCCTGCAAAAGGGATGATTTAATTACAGCCCTCTCTAATGAACTTGGCAAACTAGATCTGACTGACTTTGACTCTGCCCTTTCATCATGGAATAATCTCATTAGTACTGTTGCCGATAATTTCTGCCCACTCAGTCCAGAGAAATTGACCCCTTAAATAACACTAAAAAACCTTGGTACACCACTGAGCTCAAAACCATGAAACACAACCTAAGAAAGCAACAAAAAAGCTGGCGGAAACAACCATCTTCTTCTCAACTAGCAAAATTCAGATCCCTCCTCCACATCTACAGAGAAACCATTAACAAAATCAAATGAGATTTCTTTTTTTTTTTTTCTTCATTCTTTTTTTTTTCTTTATTTCTAAATTTCAAATTTACATATTTCATTTTGATTCAAACAAACAAAGAGAAGAACAAAAAATTCCAATTATTTTAAATCATACATTTCTTCAATAAGGAAAATAATTTTACATATTTTCTTCTCATATTTACCAAACAATAGCTTGGGAAGTCCTGTACTTGAGCAAAATAACATAAAATATATTACGTGTTGAAGGAGTAAGATATGTGTACTTTGAACCTGAACACCTAGAGAGGTTTTTAGAAGCTCGCCGCAACCTGAGGAGGGTAACTGATATTACCCAATAAGTTGGAAAAGATTATATTCTGCCTTATCAAATGAGATTTCTATGCCCAAAGAATCCATCACCTCCAATTTAATGCCCGTGCCCTCTTTGAATATGTTGCTATCCTCACCAAAACATCCCCACCCTCATGCCAGACACAGATGACAAGACCAAATGTGAAGACCTTGCATTATTCTTCCATGATAAAATTGCCAAACTTACGTCACGCTTCTCAACAACCCCTGTGCCTACAAAAACCAGAGCAATAAACCCAACTGCCACACTCAATAACTTTGAGACCACTACATCATCAGAAATAGAATACATCCTAAAGAATATGAGACCATCATCTCATCCCTCAGACAATATCCCCACCAAAGCCATCCTGACCATCCCTAATATCATTTCCCAACCCATATCCAACATTATTAACAGTTCCATTTCACTTGGCACAGTCCCAAACCCACTTAAACAAGCTATAGTAAAACCCATACTAAAAAAACTGAACCTTGACCCTGCCAATCTCGCTATTGCCCCCATCTCCAACCTTCCATTTATAGCTAAAATCCTAGAAAAAACAGTTAATCGACAACTAACTGACTACCTAGATGAACATCACATCCTCTACCCATCCCAATACGGATTCCGTAAACACTACAACACTGAAACCCTCCTCCTCTCACTAACTGACTACCTCCTGAAAGGCCTGGACAAAGGCCAATCTTTTATCTTGGCCCTCCTAGACATATCTTCCGCTTTCGACACCGTCAACCACAACATTCTAATTGAACACCTCAGAGAAATCAACATATACCTTCTTCCCCTCTGCCACCTCCTTGCTGAACTTGGTCTTCCATATTTTATATATGCAGACAACGTACAGATCCTCATACCTTTGACTGACACCATGACCAATGCCATTAAGACCTGGGATTCTGCCCTCCTGGCAATCAGCAACCTACTCTCCAACATTAACCTTGCTTTCAACACCACAAAAACCGAGCTCCTAACTATTTCGCCCCCAAAACAATCAGCATCAACTGCTCCCTGCTCTACACACCACCCTCCAACATTTCAGTCTCCCAACATGTACGCAACCTTGGCGTTACACTGGACAATCAAATTAACCTAAAAAAAATTCATCAACTCCACCGTAAAAGATGGCTTTTTCAGACTTCACACTCTAAAAAAAATTGAAGCCTCTTCTACAATGCAATGATTACTGTAATGCCATCCTGCTAGGCCTTCCCAAAGACACAACCCAACCATTTCAAATGCTCCAAAATGCTGCCGCCCTTATTCTTACCAACACCCACAGAAATGATCACATCACCCCTGTACTCAAAGAACTGCACTGGCTTCCCATTACATCCCAGATCCTATACAAAACACTTATACTCATCCACAAATCCCTACACAACCGTAGCATGCACTGGTTCGACTATTCTCTACTCTTTTTCACCTCCTCAAAACCCACCAGAAACCAATTCTGGCTACTCTACACACCCCATCACCTAAACTTACAAACCTTGCTTCCACCAAAGCCCGTGCATTCTCCATTGCAGGTCCCGCAATATAGAATACCATGCCTACCAATTTACACCAAGAACTCTGCACAAAGAAATTTAAACACAACCTAAAGACCTGGCTATTCAAGCAGGCTTATACATGAATTGCCCCCTCTCATAAAACGCCCAACACGTTTCCCCTACAGCACCTCACCTCTTGCTCATCCCTGCTGCACCCGCCACCTTTCAAAATTGATACAGCCTACCACCCTTTAACACACAGTTTCCTTACAACATTTTCCCTTGACTGTAAATAATATCACCACATCTCTTCGACTGTAAATACTGTGTTACGTTGTATGTCTATTTATGCCTTGATATTCTTGACAAGCCGTCACCCCTTATGTTTCTAAACTGCTAGTTTTAAGCTGTTGATTTTAGCCCTTATTTTCTTACAAGTTATCCCCCCTCCTGCTCCAAATTGCTAGTTTTAAGTTAATCATAATTCTGTTCTCAGTTCTCTGTAAAGCCCGTTTGCTGCTTATTGTTTTATGTGTAAACCGATGTGATGCTCCTAATGAATGTCGGTATGTAAAAATGTTCAAATAAATAAATAAGCAAATAAATAAATAGATAAATAAATAAATAAATGTACTGTGAAATACTTATTTGGTGAACCTTCTGCACCTTCTGAAGCTGTTCCATTAATCCCTCATTTCCCTGAGGATCTTCTAAAAGTCACTGGAGTTCCAATACCCTCTCCAGAGGCAGGATCAAGAGAAGATGCCTCTATATATCAATCAGAAAAGCATCCCTTCAGCGCTTTTCATCTGTTCTCTTTTTGTTCTATGACCTTAGCAGTTAGCCACTCCCCCTGCTTTTGTCAGGTTTTTTTTCCAGTTTAAACTTGACACTCATCTAGCTTTCCTCTTTGCCCTGCAAAGCCAGGGCAGCCCTGCTTTTCATGTTGTATCAGCTTGGGCTGTAGATAAAAGTGCCAAGATCTTCCTTCTGTTATCTTTAAAGTTTTGTAAATCCTTTTGTTGTCATGACTCACACCACTGTTTTTTGACATTACTCTCATTTGCCTGTGACAGCATTTATTTGTTTTTGCCTACACTACCTGGTGTTTCATATACTACAACATTTCTGTTGTTCCTTTGATGCATTTAGTCTATGTGTCTTTTTTCTTCCAGTTTCCATTTCCACATTAATCTTTTTTGGGATGCTTTTGACAGCCCTGTTAGTCTTCTGCATTCATCTCTAAGATTTTGCAGCTTTTTATCTCTCTGTTTCAGGTTCACTGACTCTACCGCCAGTTTTATCTTATTTTCACTGATTTTAAAATTGGGTCCCACCCTTAAGCTGCATTTACTTGAGTAGTTACTCTGTGGTTTCATTGCAAAAAAAAATGTTTGCCAACTGTTTGTCATCACCTGCATTCAGTACTAGGTGATTTGTTTCATGTACTTACTTGGTAGGGATGTATGAATTGGGCCTTTTCGGACGATTGAAAATATCGGGAGCGATATCATGCACTCGGGCCACGGCTGCCAGTAATCAAAATGGCGCCGATAGCCTTTGCCCTTACTATGTCACAGGGGCTTACGGTGCCATTGGTCAGCCCCTGTCACATGGTAGGAGCCCAAGATGGTGCGGGCCATCCAGTACTCCTACCAGTGACAGGGTCCGGCCAATGGCACGGATTACCCTGTCACATGGTAAGGGCAAAGGGCCATTGGCGCCCTTTTGATTAGTGGCAGCCGATGGCCGGAGCGGGAGATCACTCCAGGGACCCCCACTGGACCACCAGGTACCTGTAAAAAGTTTTGGGGGGGGGGGGGGGGGGTCGGGAGGGGGGGGGAAGCTAAGGGGTTACTTTTAAAGGGTCGGGGTGGTTTTTTGTTTATCGGCTCTGGTGCAGCCGATAAACAAACCGCGATCGGGCCCGATGAAAAAAACCCCACATGTGAATCGGAACCAGAATCGGAACCGATTCCGGTTCCGATTCACATCTCTACTACTTGGTGCTAGCATTTTCTACTTTGTGGCATCTAGGACACACATAGACATTTTTGTTTTATTCTTTGTTTTCTACTGGTATTATTCCCTGATCAATATCCATCATATTTGCCTTACCATACTTTTCTTTACCTCATTTTATCTCCAGGAACAATATTACTCTAGGCAGATTGCTTTAGCCTACCTTGCCCCCCCTTGTGGCTTTCAAAATCCTTTCCTGCCTGTGCACAGATGAGTGGCACACTCCTTACACGTAAGTAGAATTTACTTTCTCATTTTCCGTCTTCCAGTTTCCCATCATTGGTCCCCTGAAATCCGAGCCATACTATTACAAATTTTTTTTACGTTTTCATTTTTTAGGCAATTGGCTTTACGTGATACACAATTCAACGTTTTGCACTCTTTTTCATTATTCATATACTCACCTATGCTTTTGTAATGTTTATATGATTAAATGGTATTATGCATACTCTCTATATGTCATCATTCAGTTCTCCCTCTGCTAATTTTCCCACACTGATTATGGTCCTATACTATTTTTACCTTCTTTGTTTTTGTTTCTGCAGAGATTCCTTTCAATGGTGTATTGTCAATGATGTTATATTATGTGTTACTCATCCCTCCCGATGCAGCCCTAGCAAAACGCGGTTCCATATCGGGGGACTAGTGTTTCAATAAATATTTGACTACTTGGAATTAATGTTTCTCTGCTATTTAATTGTTTGTTTGAACTTATTTTGGGACCTTTTCTACCTTGTCACAAACTCTCCTGCTCGATTGATTAATATTTAGTGTGTTTGCTCGTTGTTCCACACCTTGGGGCTGATGCAATACAGCTGAGCGAACTGTATAACCTGCAATCAGACGCGGGTTGAATAGGCGCTAATCAATCCCCCTAATGCAATAAGGGGACTAGCGCTTATTCAACGCGCGTCCAACGCAGAGAGAATCTAATAGTGCTCATCACATGCAAATGCATGTGAATGAGGCTATTAGGCATTCACTCCTGACACACATTTTACTGTCATCTATTAACGCCTGCCTGGAGCAGGCATTAATAGCTGAGCACATCTAAAACAAGTACAGAAAATCAGAAAAAAATGCTTTTCTGTACTGCCTCCTAAATAGGATGAAAAATTCAAGAAACAAAGTTAAAAAAAAAAAATAGACAGTCAGGTTCAGGAAACGGACGGTCAACTGACAAGCGTTCATTTCCTGAACCCTCGGCGTCTGTTTTCCTTACTGGCAGTTGGCCGAGTCATGAAACCGACGCCAATAAACCCGGCTTCGGTTTTCGTGACTCGGCCATCTACCGGTAATGAAAACCGACACCAGGTCTGTCAGTGTCGGTTTTCATAACTTGGTCATCCGCCGGTCAGGAAAATCGACGCCGATAAACTCAATGTGGGTTTTTGTGACTCGGCTGTCTGCACGCGTAAGGAAAACTGACACAAGCGGATGGCCGAGCCACGAAAACCAATTGAGTTCTCGTTAGCAAGGATTGTGCTAGGGTCACTCAAGCTGCCCTAGTGACTCCCTTGCTAACGCAACCCCCTTATTTTAATATTGCATGGTGGCCCCCCTTGGGGTGCCTAGGGCATGTTAAGGAAAGCGGGCGTTGGACTGTTCAGCGCTCGCTTTCTACACTAATTTATTGCATTGGCCCCTTGTGTATAAGATGTATGGCATGGAGGCAGGCAGCAGCATGTCCCCTACTGGTGGAATAAGAGGTGTGGCAGCTAATCATGTCCCAAGCAATCCCCTTATGTAGTAGAATTAGATATATGGCAGGTAGGTAGGTACCACCAAATCCCCTATTATCTTTTTGAAGGTGTTATGGCAGCTGGGCATGAGGCAATTTTGTTCTGGGGACAGTCAATATAAACACTCTGTCATGGAATTACTGGTCTACTGCAAGTCTCTCCCACTCTTTGCCACACAAAACCAGGCCTTCCTGCATCCTCCTCCGGGGGAGAGAAAAAATCATCAGCAAAATTCCTAGCACTGCTTTCCTTTTTCAGTGGGTGAGATCAGTGCAGTAGTACTCTAGCAGCAAGCAGGCAAAAAGATTTCTTTCCAAAGAAGAATAAGTAAATTTTAACATTTGAACAGCACTCTGTAAGAGCAGAGCTCCCATATACCACCCTCTTCCAGAACCAAAGCAGACATGCTCAGTAATCCAGGATCTGTGTTTACTGGATCCAGAGATCAGTGATAGGCTCTAAACTAGGACAATCTTCACTAAATTATGGTTGTCTCTGTGGTTTGTTTTGCCATCAAGCCATGTCCAGTGCCCACCAGTCTATGGACCAAGCTGCAAAGCCATAATTGCTAATTGCTTTGCCTACACAGAAGAGCTGGCTGGCTGTTTTTAGCCAACTAAACAGCTGACTGGCCCTGCACTTGTATACTGACTGCACTTGTTTACTGACTGTACTTGTTTACTGACTGGCCCTGCACTTGTTTCTCAATCCCCATTGACTTCTATGGTCTTTAAACTTCAACATAAATAAAACTAATAGGATATGTTTCATTTATGGAATGGTCCCTATTTGTTTCACAGTCCCCCACAATGAAAATTTTGGATGTCACATGTATTTTTAAATAAATGTATATCCCTAAAATGGCTTGGCACTAATTAACTGAGTCCAACAAGCATAATACATAATTTTAATCTAGAGGAAAAAAGCTCCCTGTCCATCAGCATACATTGGATCAGTATTACCCTTTATTATGGTATGATTACCAGCAATGCAGAGTAGGTGATGCAGTGATGGAAACCTTGTGAAAAATAGATGAGGCATTAGTTCCGTATCCATAGCCCTTGCTGACCTTTGCTGTTATCTGGAGCACAGCTGTGAGACAATGACCAGCAATGCATAGATTGAGGATTGTAGAATATATTGAAGGTAAATTATCTGCAATTTGTTGTCCTGTGAATGGTTGTCCCTTTAAAGTATAGGACAGCTTTGAGTGAAAGACAGAGAATGAAGAATGCATAGTCATATACATTTGCTAGAATTTGTACTCATGTTAGCCTTTCATGTTAGCAGTTTCCCAGATACTGCATCATGCTAAGGCACTGGTGCCATTTTTGTCTCACTATAATATGAAATTAAGTATGTATGTGTGAGTGCTGGGTTTTCTCCCCCCCCCATTATTTCCTGTATGGAATCAGGGTGATCAATATTATAGAGAGTGTGTAAATGAGACGATATAGAGACTGAGGTGTGCAATAGGCATTTTTTAATTCTTGCCCTTAGTTCATGCTGCCTTGCGCATACTCAGTGCAGTTTCCCCATTTTTTATTATAGAGTAATGACATCACCCAAGTGACTTCATGTGAGAAAGGGATAATATACTTTACTAGTACAAGAAAGGAAGCACAGAAAAAGAAAAAAGCCCAAAGAAAAATCATAGTGGGACTACATATCCCAGAAACCTTGGACGTTATCATTTCATAAAACCGGTGGCAATCTCCTGGGTAACTGAGCAGGGAATGGACCAGAAGCTTCCTTTAAACCCCAGCCTCACCAAATAGGCAGAGAGAAACTACCAGGGGAGTGGAAAGAGGAGCTCTAGCTATGGTCATGGCTTTAATTGCAGCTTCCATAACTCAGGGGTGCTCAAACTAGTCCTTGGCTACTCCCCAAACCCTCCCCAGCCAGTCAAAATTTCAAGATATACCAAAAAGAAAATGCATGAGAAATATTTGATTCATAGGAAGTCATTATTGAGTGAGGCTCAAAAGAGAACTGAATATTAACATTAGAAACCTTTGTCTTCCAATAGAGGTGGTGTAGACACAATACCTACACAAAAAAACAAACAGAATTCAAGAGAAAATTGGATAAATACCAAAGATTGTTTAGCTATGAAAAATTGGAAGGAAAACCTGGAAAAAAAGTGAAAAGAGAGTCTGGGAAAGAACCTGGTTCAAAAGTGAAAGGGTAAGCCCTATCTCACTGGAAAGACAAAGATGAATCTCATGGTCCTTTTAGCCACCATATTATATCTTTCTATGTACATTTGAGAATACTTTCCCTAAAATGCACAGTAGAATCTATAAGGGTAGAAGTCCCATGTGTGTGTTTTGTTAAAAGTATAGTGATAGGCGGATTCTACCAGCCACCTGGCCAAAATGATGAAATGGTCATTGAAATGCTAAGAGAAATGAGGGTAGCTAACCAATTTGGCAGTGCGGTGGTAATAATGTGAGATATCAATTGCCTCAAATATTGATTGGGGAAATGTAACAGCAGGACATGCTAGAGACATAAAGTCCCTGGATACTTCATGGAGCAATTGGTTCAGGAACTGATGAGAGTGAGGGAGCTGTTTTAGGATCTAATTCTTAGTGGAACACAATTGATGAGAGAGGTAATAGTGGTGGGGCCACTTGGAAATAGTGATCATAACATGATCAAATTTGATCTAATGACTGGAAGGGGGAACAATATGTAAATTTACAACTGTAATACTAAATTTTCAAATGGGAAACTTTGATAAAATGAGGAAAATAGTTAGACAAAAGACTGAAAGGTGTAGCTGCAAAGGTTAAAAGTATTCAACAGGTGTGGACATTGTTTAAAAATATCATCTTAGAAGTGCAGTCCAGATGTATTCCATGCATTAAGAAAGGTGGAAGGAAGGGAAAACGATTACCAACATGGTTAAAATGTGAAGTGAAAGAGGCTACTTTAGCCAAAAATGTCTTAAAAAATTGGAAGAATCTATCTGAGAAAATAGGAAAAAGCATAAACATTGTCAAGTTAAGTGTAAAACATTGATAAAGCAGGCTAAGAAAGAATTTGAAATGAAGTTGGCCATAGTGCAAAATCTCATAATAAACACTTTTTAAAATATACATGAAGCAGGAAATCTGCAAGAGAGTTGGTTGGACCATTAGATGACTGAAAGTTTAAAAGGGCTTTTAGGGAAGATAAGGCCATTGCAGAAAGATTAAATGAATTCTTTGCTTCTGTGTTTACTAATGAGGATGTTGGGGAGGTGGTACCGGTTCCAGAGATGGTTTTCAAGGTTGATGCGTCAGATGAATTGAACCACATCACTGTGAACCTGGAAGATGCTACCAGGCCAGATTGACAAAATAAAGAGTAGCAAATCACCTGGACAGGATGATTGCCTGTCTTATCAATGTAAGACATTGATAAGAAGGCTAAGAGAGAGAATTTGAAAAGAAGTTGGCTTTGGTAGAGACAAAACTCACAGTAAAAACTTTTTAAAATATATCCGAAGCAGAAGCAGAAAGCCCGTGAGGGGAGTTAGTTGGACGGTTAGATGATCGAGGGGTTAAAGGGGCACTTAGAGAAGATAGGCCATTTGTGGAAAGATTAAATGATTTCTTTGCTTCGGTGGTTTACTGAAGAGGATGTTGGGGAGGTACCCGGAATGGAGAAGGTTTTCATGGGTAATGATTCAGATGGACTGAATCAAATCACAGTGAACCTAGAAGATGTGGTAGGCCTGATTGACAAACTGAAGAGAGTAGTAAATCACCTGGACCGGATGGTATACACCCCAGAGTTCTGAAGGAACTAAAAAATGAAATTTCAGACCTATAGTAAAAATTTGTAACCTATCATTAAAATCATCCATTGTACCTGAAGACTGGAGGATATAAAATGTAACCCCAATATTTAAAAAGGGCTCCAGGGGCGGTCCGGGAAACTACAGACTGGTTAGCCTGACTTCAGTGCCAGGAAAAATAGTGGAAAGTGTTCTAAACATCAAAATCACAGAACATATAGAAAGGACATTGGTTTAATGGAACAAAGTCAGCCTGGCTTTACCCAGGGCAAGCCTTGCCTCACAAATCTGCTTCACTTTTTTGAAGGAGTTAATAAACATGTGGATAAAGATGAACCGGTAGATGTAGTATACTTGGATTTTCAGAAGGCGTTTGACAAAGTTCCTCATGAGAGGCTTCTAGGAAAAGTAAAAATTCATGGGATAGGTGGCGATGTCCTTTCATGGATTGCAAACTGGCTAAAAGACAGGAAACAGAGAGTAGGATTAAATAGACAATTTTCTCAGTGGAAGGGAGTAGACAGTGGAGTGCCTCAGGGATCTGTATTGGGACCCTTACTTTTCAATATATTTATAAATGATCTGGAAAGAAATACGACGAGTGAGATAATCAAATTTGCAGATGACACAAAATTGTTCAGAGTAGTTAAATCAAAAGCTGCCGCTGCTGTGCCTAGAGGGAGGTAGGGCCTGCGCGATCGGCGCCCAGACCCATCGGGGTAAGGCCTCTTGTCTCCCCTGCCCCCGACGAGCCCAGCCACCGATCGTGCCTCCAGCCTGCCGTGCCGTCCTTCCCTCGGAGCAGGGACCCTCCCACCAACCAGGGAACCACCAATCAGGAGCGGAGAGGGAGATTTAAATTTTACAACCTCCAGGCGCTGTGCGCCTGCGTCGCGCGCAGAAGGTGCGCGACAAAGGGGCTTGCCCCTTTGTGCGCCCCTTCGTGCAGCCACTGAGATTAAGAATAAGTTATAAAGAAAGAAAAAAAAAAAAAAACCTTAAAAATACTTAAAATACCTAAACTACATAAAAAAATTACTTAGAACTCTACATCCACAGTAATTTCACCCCCAACTGAATTTCGGACCTCACTCAACCACAGGCATCCTCCAGCTAGCTGCACTCGGACCTCACTCAACCACAGGCATCCTCCAGCCAGCTGCACTCGGACCTCACTCAACCACAGGCATCCTCCAGCCAGCTGCACTCGGACCTCACTCAACCACAGGCATCCTCCAGCCAGCTGCACTCGGACCTCACTCAACCACAGGTATCCTCCAGCCAGCTGCACTCGGACCTCACTCAACCACAGGTATCCTCCAGCCAGCTGCACTCGGACCTCACTCAACCACAGGCATCCTCCAGCCAGCTGCACTCGGACCTCACTCAACCACAGGCATCCTCCAGCTAGCTGCACTCGGACCTCACTCAACCACAGGCATCCTCCAGCTAGCTGCACTCGGACCTCACTCAACCACAGGCATCCTCCAGCTAGCTGCACTCGGACCTCAATCAACCACAGGCATCCTCCAGCTAGAGCCGCACATCCGGTTCCGCGACCCATCGGGGTAGGGCTTTCAGACTCGCCATACCTCCGACAGCCCTTCGCCGGACACGAGGCCTTATCAGCATTTCACTTACTGGTCCCGGTCTAGGTCTGCCCAGATACAAGAGCACCACCGATGACATCGGAATTGCCGCACCTAGAAGGGCAATTTAAATCACAGCTCATACATAAACATCACGTGCTTGGTGGCGCACGCAATAGGAGCTTGCCCATTTGTGCTCCCCTTCTCTTCACACTCCCAATGTATCCCACCCAAAACAACTCCGCTTCCACCTTCTTACTCTCCAGGCCCTTTCATGACGCCTCTTACCATCTCTATCCAGCCACCCCTCCAAATATTCATCAATTTACTGAAGACCAAAACCTCGTCTCTCATTCAAGATCTCAATTCAAACACCCACAATCAGCGACAACAATCATTCATAACAGGAATCCTAACAAACCACCAAGCAACTCAAACATGAACCATATGCTACGAAAATCCAACCATCTCATTAATATCCCCCTAAAGAACAACATCAGAAACCTAACCTATCTGACCTTCTTCTTAATAAACGCTCAATCCCTAACCAAAAAATATATCCTAATAAATGACCTAATCCAAGACAAGAATCCAGACTTCATAGCTATTACAGAAACCTGGTTCAAAACCACTGACCAAGTTCTCGTAAACCAACTACTTAACAACAACTACGACCTGTTCTCCATTCCTCGTAAAGCCCGAAGAGGTGGCGGCCTCTTACTAATAATAAAAAAAAGAGCTCGCAATCAAACCAATCTCCAACAACCTACCAAAGAAATACGAAATTGCCCTCTTTGACTCAGAACACCTTCAAATATGCCTAGTCTACTGCCCTCCAAACCTTCTAGAAGATGACCCATCCCCCCTTCTGGAATACCTATCTTCAAACATCAGCACAAAAAAACCTACCATAATACTGGGCGACTTCAACCTCCACACAGACATCAACCAAAAAACTCATAGCTGCCAAACCCTTCTGGACATGCTATCTAGTTTCAAAATGACTCAACAAGTGAACACCCACACTCATAAAGCTGGATATACTCTTGACCTAATTTTCACCAGCCACCACTTCTCAAATACCCACACCTCTGCCAACCCAGTCCCCTGGTCTGATCACTTCCTCATCCACTGTAAAACCCAACTACAACCCAGTATCTCAACTAATTCAAACATCCCTACCTCTTTCAAATTCAGACCACATTTTCATCCAGACAAACTACAAAAAGAACTAGGAAAACAACTCTCTAACCTCGACCTCTCCAGCATCAAGAGAGCAACTCAATCTTGGCACCATCTAACCAAACTAACAGCCAACAATATAAACCCAGTGAAAACTAGACAGCGAAAACTAAAAAACGACAAAAATAACCCGTGGTTTGACTCAAACCTAAAATCAATGAAAACAACCTCAGAAAACTGGAAAAAGAATGGAGAAAATCGATGTCCTCAACTAACCAACAAAGATACCGCACTCACTTTGCCATCTATAAAAGCACGATTTCAAACAAGAAAAGAAACTACTACAGCCAAAAGATTAAAAACTCTCCTAATAATTCAAATGCCTTATTCAACATCATAAAAAACCTCACAGAGGACAAAAACACTACCACCCACTCACACAATGATACCAACTTAACTCAAGAACTTGCCACGTTCTTCAATGACAAAATCAACAGACTAATAAGCTCTCTCAACAAATCTACTACCACTGATGACTGGTTAGAATCTAAGAATATACCCTAGTGATCACATTTCAACCCTGTCTCCAACACTGAAGCCGAAAAAATGCTAAATAAAATAAATCCTGCACGTCATGAATTTGACACTATCCCAACACGGAACCTCAAAGATATGGCACATATCATCGCCCCCATCTTAGCCGCCATCATGAACAAATCATTAGAAGAAGGCGAACTCCCAACTGAACTAAAATCAGCAACCATCACTCCCATTCTAAAAAAGAAGAACCTAGATCCGTCAGACCCGAATAACTACCGCCCCATCTCCAATCTACCCCTACTAGCCAAATTGACAGAAAAAGCTGCTTTATCCCAACTAAACGAACACCTTGAATCAAACAACATACTACACGCGAATCAACACGGATTTAGAAAAAATCACAGCACGGAAACACTTCTCGCCAACCTATCCAATGAAATTCTAAGAAGTGCTGACATCAAGATTAACCACCTCCTAATACTCCTAGACCTCTCCGCGGCATTCGATACTGTTGATCACAAAATCCTTCTATCTAGCCTCACAAACATCGGCCTCTCCGACACCACCCTCAAATGGTTCACCTCCTTCCTAAATAACAGATCCTTCAAGGTCACTATGAATAACATCTCATCAAAACCCCTCCCTCTAGACACCGGTGTACCACAAGGTTCTGCCCTTTCGGCCACCCTCTTTAACATCTACCTAATCCCTCTCTGCCACCTCATCTCCAGTCTGGAATAACTTTCTTTCTGTACGCCGATGACATTCAGTTCATCATCCCTATCACCAACTCAATAGAAGACGCTCTCCGCACTGCTGCCAAACACCTAACCACAATTAGTAATATGCTCAACAAGTTAAAATTATGCCTAAACATGAATAAAACTGAATGTATCCTCATTGGAAGAAACGTCTCAGACCAAACCATCTCCCTCAACTCTCTTCTAATCAACAACATCTCCATACCTCTGAAAAGCTTAACAAAGGACCTCGGCGTATGGATCGACAAAGATCTTAACCTAAAAACAAACATAGCAACCAAAACCAAGGAAGGTTTCTATAAACGTCATGTACTAAAACACCTAAAACCGCTCCTCCACCATCAAGAATTCCGAACAGTACTACAATCCCTGATCTTCAGCAGCCTAGACTATTGCAACTCAATGTTACTAGGTCTCCCCAAATCCACCATAAAACCACTACAGTTACTGCAAAATGCCGCTGCTAGAGTACTGACCGGAAATAAAAAATCGGATCACATCACCCCAGTATTAAAAAGTCTACACTGGCTACCAATCATTCAGAGAATAGAATACAAAACCCTGACGATCATCCATAATGCAGTACACAATACAGATAACTCTGCAGTCAGTAAAATGTTCCACCCCCACAAACCTCAACGGAACACCAGAACTTCTGACAAACGACTTCTCGAAATACCCACATATCCCATGGCAAAGCTTACGAACACCAGAAATAGAGCTCTCTCCATAGCTGGGCCAAAACTCTGGAATGCCCTACCATACTACCTAACCAATATCATCGATAATAAAGCATTCAAAAAAGAACTGAAAACCTGGATCTTCAGCCAGACTTTCAATGATGACTTAAGCAAATTACAATTATGATGCCTTAAGCCTCCACCTACTTCTCCCCTCTTCTCTTTTCCGCAGATATTTACCCCTTCCTCCTCCCACTGCCTCCCCCTCTATTGTATATACCTTCCTCGTTTTTCGTTTCTATATTCATTTTCATTATTTGGCTTAAACTATTTTAGTTATTTCCTGTTACAACCTGCTCCATGACCTGTTATATATACTTTTGTTTCACTACTTGTTCAATGTATCATTGTTTCGTTTCAATGTAAACCCGGGTGAAGGCATGCGCTAAACCTCGGTATATAAAAGCTTCAAATAAATAAATAAATAAAATTGTGATAAATTGCAAGAATACCTTGTGAGACTGGAAAATTGGGCATCCAAATGGCAGATGAAATTTAATGTGGATAAGTGCAAGGTGATACATATAGGGAAAAATAACCCATGCTATAATTACACAATGTTGGGTTCCATATTAGGTGCTACAACCCAAGAAAGAGATCTAGGTGTCAAAGTGGATAACACATTGAAATCGTCGGTTCAGTGTGCTGTGGCCGTCAAAAAATCAAACAGAATGTTGGGAATTATTAGAAAGGGAATGGTGAATAAAACGGAAAATGTCATAATGCCTCTGTATCGCTCCATGGTGAGACCGCACCTTGAATACTGTGTACAATTCTGGTTGCCGCATCTCAAAAAGATATAATTGCGATGGGAAGGTACAGAGAAGGCTACCAAAATGATAAGGGGAATGGAAACAACTCCCCTAGTGAGGAAAGACTAAAGAGGTTAGGACTTTGTCCAGCTTGGAGAAGAGACGGTCTGAGGGGTAATATGATAGAGTGTTTAAAATCATGAGAGGTCTAGAACGGGTAGAGTGTGAATTAGTTATTTACTCTTTCGGATAATAAAAGACTAGGGGCACTCCATGAAGTTAGCATGTGGCACATTTAAAAACTAATCGGAGAAAGTTCTTTTTTACTCAACGCACAATTAAACTCTGGAATTTGTTGCCAGAGGATGTGGTTAGTGCAGTTAGTATAGCTGTGTTTAAAAAAGGATTGGATAAGTTCTTGGAGGAGAAGTCCATTACCTGATATTAAGTTCACTTAGAGAATAGCCACTGCCATTAGCAATGGTAACATGGAATAGATTTAGTTTTTGGGTACTTGCCAGGTTCTTATGGCCTGGATTGGCCACTGTTGGAAACAGGCTGCTGGGCTTGGACTGACCCAGTATGGCATTTTCTTATGTTGTTATGTTAAAGACAGGAAACAGAGTAGGATTAAATTGTCAGTTTTCTCAGTGGAAAAGGGTAAACAGTGGAGTGCCTCAGGGATTTGTACTTCGACCATTGCTTTGCAATATATTTATAAAATGATCTGGAAAGGAATACAATGAGTGAGGTAATCAAATTTTCAAATGATACAAAAGTTATTTAGAGCAGTTAAATCACAAGCGGATTGTGATAAATTGCAGGAGGACCTTGAAGGATTTGAAAATGGGGCATCCAAATGGCAGATGAAAATTAATCTGGACCAGTGCAAGGTGATGTATATAGGGAAAAATAATACATGCTGTAATTACACAATGTTTGGTTCCATATTAGAAGCTGTCACCCAGGAAAATAATTTAGGCGTTATAGTGGATAATACATTGACATTGTCAGCTCAGTATGCTGTGGCAGTCAAAAAAGCAAACAAAATGTTAGGAATTATTAGAAAGGGAATGGTGAATAAAATTAAAATGTCTTAATGCCTCTGTGTTGCTCCATGATGAGTCTACACCTTGAGTACTGTTACAATTCTGGTCACCGCATCTTGAAAAAGATATAGTTGAACTAGAAAAGGTACAGAGAAGGGTGACTAAAATGATAAAGGGGATGGAATGGCTCCCCTATGAGGAAAGGCTAAAGATGTTAGGGCTATTCAGCTTGGAGAAGAGAGGGCTGAGGCGGGATATGATAGAGGTTTATAAAATCATGAGAGGTCTAGAATGGGTAAATTGAATTAGTTATTTACTCTTTTGGTTAATAGAAGGACTAGGGGCACTCCATGAAGTTAGCAAGTAGCACATTTAAAACCAATCACAGAAAATGCGTTGACAGAGGATGTGGTTAGGGCAGTTAGTGTAGCTGGGTTTAAAAAAGGTTTGGAAAAGTTTTTGGAGAAGTCCTTTAACTGCTATTAGTCAAGTTGATTTAGGGAATTGTCACTGCTATTACTGGCATTACAAGCATGGGATCTACTTAATGTTTGGGTACTTGCCAGGTACTTGTAACCTGGATTGGCCGCTGTTAGAAGCAGGATGCCGGATTTGATGGAACATTGTTCTGACCCAGTAGGGAAACTTGTTATGTTTTTATCAAATAGCACATACATTGTAACTGAATTGACCAGCACATTTAGTGGAGACATATACACATAGGGCTGGATTTTCTAATGCCGCAAGGCATAGTTAATTCAGCGGTAACGGGGGGCGGGGGGGGGGGCGGTCCTGCGATATCCGGCAGTGATCGTACCATCGCGCCAAATAACTATACCATAAAATGTATAGTTATTCGGCACGAAACTGGCAGCGAAAAAGAAGTGTACCTTTCGCTGTTGGCGAAGTCTTCACGGCGTCAGCTCCGGTGCCGCCCCAACTCCTTCTCTTCCGGGGCTGACGACACCTCGACTCTGCCCCGATCTTGGTATAGCACGCGATAAGGGACTTTTTGCGTGCAAAATGTCTCTTATCATGTACAATCCGCATAGAAAATGACCCCTATAGTTACAAACAGCAAAGGGACATATAAATATTATGATCTTATTCTTTTGCAAAAAATCATGATTACTACAAAGAACCTAGACAGTGGAAGTTATTCAACTCAATAGCTACATACATCTATGTGATTATAAAGGAAGGCCCAGACTGTCCATGTTGAAAGAGTGCACTCAAAGAAGACAGCTTAAGGCCATAGTAGCAAAGTTCAGGAAAAAGGCCCAGACAGTCTATGTTGAAAATATGCACTCAAAGGGAACAGCCTAAGGGCCACAGTAGCAAAGTTCAAGAAGCAGATGGCAGGACCTGGACCGGTCAGTGCAGTATGGAGGCAGCAGGACCGGTCCAGAGAAGGAAGCTTGGAGATAGCAGGAGCAGGACCAGAGAGAACAGCATGGAGACAGGAGCCCCAGGACTGGAGAGGGCAGCATGGAGATAGGAGCCCCTGGAGATGAGACACCAGCATGGAGGCAGCAGCAGGATGAGATTAGACGAGACCCTGTCATGGAGGCAGCAGTAGGATGAGATGAGAAGAGTCACCAGCATGGAGCCAGCAGCAGGATGAAATGCGACGAGGCACCATAATGGAGCTAGCAGCAGTATAAAGTAAGACACCAGCATGGAGCCAGCATCAGTATGAGATGAAAGAAGACACCACCATGGAGCCAGCAACATGATGAATGAGAAGAGACACCTACAGGACCATGACTGGAGACCGCGTCAAGGAGGCAGGACTATGGGCAGAGCATAGAGGAGGGCATAACAAGTAAGCAGCAGGACAACATTTGCAGACATTAGACCATCCTCATCCGCAAGCCAGCACAGAAACTCTATAGTCAGGACAGGCCCAGCAGGTGTCTTCAATCTAGCTGGCACAGGAACTCTGTAGTCAGGACAGGCCCAACAGGCATCTTCTATCTAGCTGGCACAGGAACTCTGTATGGAAGAATGGTCTGGTTTATTTGGACAAGTCATCTTTGAGTGAAATTATTACCTTTTATAACTTGAGACCTCATGGGCCTTTTCCTCACGTGGGCTTTTGACATTTTGGTGGTAGCATATCTTTGGGGGGGGGGCCTACCCCTAGGCCATCCCGAAAACCGGGGATTGCTGCATGGAATGGTCTCCTGGGAGGATGGAGATGGCATGGGTTCAGCCTGGTAATCTTTGAATTAGTTGGATGCAAGTTGTTGATGGAAGTGGAGATTTTGATTAGGCCTTGTGTAAGGGCTGCTGTCTGCACCTGCACGGGTGTGGCTGATCTGAACACTTCTCAACACACCAGTTCTGCCCATATATTGTGCAGGTGGAGCCCAGGCCTCTTCTCAATGAGGTTGAGTGTGTCATAGACAGTCTGCTCTGGTACTGTGGTTGGTGGTGTCTCCAAAGCTGGCATGTCTGGGCTGGTGGACTGATCTGGCTGGTTGTGTAGTTCATCCATCTGGTGGCATAGTGTGCTGGAGGCAGGTGGGGATTGGCCAGCTTTGTCACATTGCATCAAGATGGAGAGGTTTAGGCTGGTATCAAGTTGTAGGGGTGAGCCAAGGGGTGGCAGTTCTAAAACTTATCTACGTGATATGGTATATCAGAAATGTCCCTAACCTGTTATGCTCAGGCTTGTGAACCCTTGGGCCGACAGGAGGATGGTATACCTTGGAGGAAGATCCGTAGGTTCTCCCGTCGGGTGGCGAGGCAAGAACCAAAGATGTGACCAGTGGGCCCTCGGCACTGTAGACAGGCGTGACTATGGAAGCGGATGAAGAGGCGTGACGTCGAGGAGCAGGGGTGTGTCTTCGCCACTGGAGGTCCGCGATCCCCCCAGGAGGAGCCTGTAGGGACCCGGACCGCTGGGACTTAGGTGGACCTTTGAGAGGTCAAGGAGCAACCGTATGGTGCAAGGGCTGACTGGAGCTTCACCCCTGGAAGCCCGTGGTCCCCCCGGGAGGAGCCCGTAGGGACCCAGGCCGCTGAGACTTAGGTGGGCCCTTGGAGATGATGGTCAGGAGGAAGTCCAAGGTTGAGTGCCAGAGAGTCGCCGCTTACCAGTCCGAGGTCACACACCGAGGGATCACCACTTGCCAGTCCGAAGTCAATACCAGGAATCACCGCTAGCCGATCCGAAGTCAATACCAGGAATCACCGCTAGCCGATCCAAAGTCAAGAACCAGGGAAACCAAGACAAACTGGAACAAGATATCAAGGCACTGGAACTCACCGAAGCAAGCAGATCAAATAACTCTCACAGGAGACATTGCCAAGTCAAGGAATGGTCAGAGGAAGTCTCCTTTTATACTTCCTCTGGCCTTGTGGATAGGAATCAGCTGAAGGTAATTAAAGGGATGAGGTCCCTTTAAATCTAGTGAAGAGGCGCGGCCTCGCGCCTAAGGATGGCGGCGGCCATCTTGGATCTGGGCCACGGAGGAGAGCAGCGGCAGCCGCGAGGGAGGAGCAGGGACGGCTTTGATCCCGGCGGCCAGCCCAAAGGCCCGCGCCACTGCGCGGGGGGTGCCGAGCTCGGCACAGGGCAGTTGGCCCCGATGTTGCCGCTGGCCTGGTCAGAAGAAGAGGTAGGGGGCGCGCTTGTGGATGGCCGTGGGCGCAGAACACAACATAACCACGCTTATTTTTTTATTGCAGTTGCTAATGCGCCATATTTCTGCTTCATTTATAACATTTTAATGAATCTAGGCCTAAATTACCTAATTGGCCAGCTCTAAATATTGGGCCCAAAGTTTAAAGCATTTTTTCAATTCTGTGAGAGCTTCTAGTAGCACATCCTTCTCTGCAAACAGCTAGAGAGGAACTACAGAACTTCTTGGACATGCTCAGACATTACAGTGGGAGAGAATCAGCATCATATTAACCAGATAGCCTCTATAGTAGTGTTTCCCAACCCTCTCCTGGAGACACACCTAACCAGAGCTCTGAAGCAGGTCTAAAATTATCCAGCTAACTTACTGCATGATTCACTAAGGCTTTTCTCCCATTCTCCATCAATGGGAAAATACCTTGATGAATCAGGTCCTTAACCTACTATAAGTGAAATCTGGCTAAGGTAGCCAGAAAACTTTGGCACACTCTGGAACTTCCCTAGAATTCTCCTTTTTTTATGCAGCTAAATTATTGACGGATAATGACTTATCCGGCTATAATTTAGATGGGTGAGGTGCTGAATATATCAAAACTTGCCATTTAGAGGGATAACTTGTAAGTTATCCCTCTAAATGGCTTTGACTATTCACCTCATGATTTCAAAAGAGGCACTGTTGGTCCAGCCTTATATGCATTCTGATAACTTTGAAAATACAGAGTCGACAATGTGCTTGCCAGTACTGTATTGATATATTTCTGTTTATTATTTATTTGATTTACATTCCACGTTTCAGCCACTTTGGAGATGTAATGGAATATTCTGAATGTAGGAATGAAATCATTGGCCCAATATAGGTACTTCTGAATCTGAAATAGGGCTAGAATGCACAGCGTAAAAAGGGGTCAAAATTAATCTAGGGAGAGAAGCAGTATTATTGTGTTCTTTCCAAATTCTCACAGAATAACTTATCTTTAGATGTGAACCGAGTGCCCAAACATTCATTTTTCAGATACCTGTCAAGCCATTATTGAGAAATGTAAACATGCATTGATGTTATCATTCCTGTTATATTATTATCATCATAGCTATTACGTTTATTAAAAACAGCAATCAAAGGGAGTTTCTAAAAACTGACTTTCTGTAATCTGCAGGAAGAAAAAAATGATTAATGACACTAATAATGCTATCACTGATTGAAGCATATAATTATTGCAGAAAATACTGTTACCAAGGGTGTATGTAAATGAGGGACATTAGAAATATGTAACTAGCTTGTTTACATATACTGTGTGGTGCCGAAGACTGAATGTTCAGACATTTTAAATGCTTTTCGTTTTTATCAGCATTATGTATTATGTTCATCATAGCCACAAAATGTTATGAGGACACAAAAGCTCCCAGTTCTGTGCATGTAATAGATCTAGCAATGAAAGAGCAAACAGAACAAGCCGTTCTGAACAGACTCTTCCATTTGAACTATTAGCTGTGAGTGCTCGTAATATTACAATGAAATATAGTTTTGCAAACTATTCTGCATAATAAACTAGAGGTGAAATGGGTGTTTCCCAGCTTTTAATTATGCTGAGGAGAGGCAGTCATTGATTGTATACGAAAAAATGAAACAACAACACTCTGAAAGGGGGGGTTAAGTTTTCTGTGCTCTATGAGTATTTGTTAAACTTTCTTACTCATTGAGTGAGAAAACCAGTTTTAACCAGATAAACTCCATAAGTTGTCTTCAACCATTATGTTGTGCATTTAAAACTGGTTTGAAATTGGTTTCAGACAGTGCAAGAAAGTGAGGAGATGCTGTAGCTCTTTAATAGGATGGCATTTGTCTGAGTTGTTCATTTCTCAAATAATACAGTACATAGAACAAGAAAAGTCAAGTCAACATGTATATGTTATTATTCTTATTGTACTTTGATGTGACTTAAGTTTCTTAAATTTACAATACTTACTGTTTGACTTCTGGAACCAAAATTCAGATGTCCATATGTAATAGGTACACCATCAGCTCTGCATCACCCAATAGACAACAAGAAATTGTTTGCCATTCAATAAAATCAACCTGATCCTTGCACAAGGTACACTGGCATTTGTGAAAAATCACACCTTCAGGTTCACATTCACATGCCTCTTTGCTTATTGTAATACAATCTGTGTCTCAGATATAGTGCAGAGTTCTAGTATGTACATTGATTCCAGGGGAAAAAAACAACAACCCTAGATTATTTGTGTAGGAACCCTTTGTTTCCTTACCAAAGGAATGTGCTAACTTGATGGGGAGGTTCAGAGAGATTTGTGTGAAGGGAGGATGGATATTGTTCCCCCATGTAGAAAAATGAGAGGGTGCAGCCTTAGCTTATTTCACCACCAGGTACCATCTTACGGTGTGGGATTTTTAGTTAGATTTTCTGGAAGCAGGAGTTCTTTTTCTGTCTGTTAATTTTGTACCTTAATGAAGAGAGAAGATAGAGATGTTTTTCCCCGTAAAGACAGTCAACCAGACTGACTTATTTGAAACTGTGTTTACTCTTTTGACCCATTTTTGAGATTTTCCCTGTGAGTGCCTTGGTACCCCTTCCTAGAGGATTGGGACATCCCTGTGCAAGATTAGATTAAGGGATACAGAAGACTCTGTCAGTGTTCCATCACTCCTTCAGGGGATAGACCTTTTGGTGACCTGATTCAGAGGAGTGTAGGCCTTCTGTTTTTTTTTTCTATCAGTAACTATCTCCTCAGTTTTGAGGCAAGGACGTTTTTCCACACTTCCTGTCTCTTGTTTTGTTTTTCCTATTTTTGGAGTCAAAGACTATTGTTTTTCCACCTGGAACTAAGTGTCCTTGGTACAAGGGAGTCAGTTTCCATCTATTAGGAGAAGAGGCAACTTTCACCTGGGAAGAGCCTGAGGATTGCTGTAAAGAATTCTCAGTCATTTTATCAATTATCAGTAAAGAAGTTGGAAACCACATTGCTTTTCAGTGTGACCTGTACTGCTGGAGACTGTGAATATTATCAGTACTGTTTACAATGAGTGAGAGAGGGGGTATGAACTGTGACATTGCAGAAGGGTCTTGAAGTTATGCATCTCCATAGGGAATCCTGAGCCTCAGATGTGCAAAGATATCCATGGATAACATGGCTGTAGATAGGGACCCAAACTCTTTCTATGTGCCCCTGGTTTGAGTCTATGGGAGCCATCCCATCCTGGGGTTACATTTGCCATATATTTTATTGGACCAAATTAAGCACTATCCAAAGATGTTGCACATGAACCTTTGAGACCACTTCTTCAGATGTCCTTTGACACACAAAGATTGAATTAGCACAAACTTGAAACTTGTGAGCAGATGTATCAAACATCAAGGCTTTAATTATAGTTGCTGACCATTCACACATTATTATCATGTGACTAATATGATATGAATATATTTTTAAATGTAAACATTTTTTGTATTCCATGATTATGCTGTAGATATTTATATGAATTCATGAAATTAGCAATTGGCAAGTAAATGTCATGCTTCAAATATTTTATAGGTGGCCACAATTTCTATAAGATTTTTCTTATCGTGTGTGGATGCCCCTCTTACTTTCTTGGGCTGATAGTCAAAACAGCACTTAGCAGGATAAATGGCACTGCTGAATATCCAGGTAGGATCAGTGGGTGCCACTTAGCCAGATAAGTCATGTATCCGGCTAAGAATTAGGCCGGACAAATTAGGAGGGGGGGGGGGGGGGGGAGGGGGAATGGGCATAACAGGGAGGAATCAAGTTAGCTGGTTAAGTTATCTGACTAACTCTAATATTCAGAGTTAACTGGTTAATTTATTAGGCTAACTCTGGTTGGGCCACAGGGCCGTCCTAAAATTAGCCAGATAAGCACAGCTGGCTAACTTTAGAATGCTGCAGCGCTGAATGTACAGCGATAGTTAGCCACATAGATTTATCCGTCTAACTAGAAGAGCTGCACAGTAGCTGAATATGGACCTCTGTATGTTTATTCTTTAAAATATCTCTCTCTTGGGGATCTCCTAGAATTCAGGGGTATGCTGTTGTCCCTTTGGCCAATTTCTCCCAGTTCTCCCTTTTCTCATCTCAACACAGTCCACTTGCCCCGGGGTGACAAGGTTTCTTTCTGGAGGGGAGGAGGATTCAAATTTCAGGGCCTTAGGCTCACAGATGTGGTGACCAATACATGGTCTCTCAATCTCTGTTCTTTCTTTCCCAACTGTACTCACAATTAGCATGTCCTTGCTTTGGTGCACCTCTGTTTCTCATTAAAAAAAAAAAAAGAAAAAAGTAAAAAACAATTGGAAACTCTTTTGGACTGTTGCAAAATAAATGTACTGCAACCAGTTAGCTAAAAACTTATTCTGTTGTTCTCACAAAAACTAAACAATCCAAAAGTTCTTTTCTCAGGTCTATCAGCTGTATTAGTGTCCATTAGATGGCAACATCCCAACCCACTTTAGTGGCAGAATGTGGCTCCTAGTGGCACTGGGATCTCCTCTCTCTTTCTCTGATATTAGCTCTAGACCTCTAATATTAGAGGTCCCAAAAAATGTCCAAAAATTCAATGTATCTTCACTTTCTCAGTGGGCAAAGACTGAAGGCAAAAATACCACCCAAAAACATAGCAACAAACTTCTGTAAACTCACAAGCTGATTCTCTCTTCTCTGTCAGGTCACTGAGGTTTCTCTTTAGCTAGCTGGAAGGAATTACAGCAACTTATCCTGACCTTCCACAGACAGGAGCAAAAATCCTCCTGGGCAGGATCAGGATATAAAAAGGAAAACGTAAAAAAAAACCAAACAAACCCAAACAGCTCTAAAAATAAAAAAAATAAATAAAAATAAACCCTCCTATTCCTCTCTCATCAAACTCTTCCTTCTAACCTGAAGGGGATTGGCGAGGGATAAATCCCTTTTCCTGAATCGGGCTGTAGGGTCTGAATTCAGGACCACTGCAACACTTTCCCGCTTCCCAAAATTCCAATTATAATACCACACTGCTCCTCATGCTCTGTCTGCTTTTATATAGGCTGCTGATGAATCCAGACATCCTCATAGGATATGCTTGAAGGGGATGGTCTGCAAATTACCTAATCCTAACTTTGGGCTTAAACTAGGTCAATTTAGAAATTTAGTGAGGGACATAGAAGGGGTAATTTTCAAAAAAGATTTACATGCATAAAACTGAGGTTCTCACATTTAAATACCCTTTACTTGTATAAGAGAGCTTTTGAGAATTGCTATAATATATGCCACTGAATTGTCCCTAGGCTATTCACGTGTAAGTGCACCTTACATGCGTAAATGGCTTTTGAAAATTGCTGCGATGGTATGTTACGTTTACACACGTAACTCCTTTGAAATTGACCTCCAGAGGGTCCCTTCCAAAAATAAAAGGTGTTTCTCTCTATTTCTGATAAGGGAGGGCTTCTTGAGTATTCATCAGGCTCTGCAGTTTCAGAATGTTATGTTTCTTACAGTACCTTTTTTTGTTTTCATCTTTGATCTCTGTCTCTGGGAATTCACCAGTTATTCAGAATTGGGTAAGTACTTATCCTTCCCATTATCAGAGGCTGCTGGAAGCTCCACCACCACCACCTTTTTGTCTTTCTGCTGTAGCCGTGAAGATGGTGGGTGCTCCATCGGTCTCATCTGTGCTGACTGGAGTATATAAACTGGGGTGAAGGATATGAAAAATTTAGAGATTATGGAGTAGGAATGTGATGAGAGTTATTTGCAGAAAATAGGAGGAATTTCTTCCTTAATATCAAGAATGTACAATGTGGCTTAAAGATCTGCAAATGGGGAGCTGTCAGGGGACCTTTGCAGGGTTAGAAATAACTACACCACAGTAGGCAAAGGGAAAAATCAAGAGCAGTGTTCTTATCTCTTTTCTGTTTATAGACCCTATTATAGATTATTTCCCTCTTCTTTTAAATAAAGCAGGAACGTAAGATAAAATTCTATTTTGGGTTCAATCATAGCAATATCAAGATTCACCATCTTATCACATCTGTGATGTCTGGTTGCCTTGCTTCTGGTAGTTGTTCCTATGGATTTGATATTACTTTTGAAAGATGGGAATTAATATAAATTATAAATATGAGACAGCTGACTGCTTCTCATAATTAGGCTGTGTAATGCTGTTGATATTTCCTGCTTTCCTAGTGAGTGCTGTGGTAGGAGTTTGTGAGAAAATAACACCACTCTTCTGGTGCTTTCCACAGTTCCTCTGCTGTGGCAGATCCCAACACCCCTTTTGGGAAGAACAGATGTTTCCAGTGAGGGCTGTGCAGATATTAGGGATAGGTGAGTTTCTTCTTGGGTATTGAACTTATAGGGTGCTTGCCTAAGAGAAGTAAAGTAGAGAGAAAAATTGAATTCAGGAAGAATTTGTATTTGATTAGACTGCATTCTTGTTTGGGATAATATTATTCTAATGGCCATGTATATCTGTTGCAACCGTCCCTTCCCGACGGCTCCATTCTGCCTACCTTTCTTTCTTTGTACCTCCTCTTGCTATGGATGGACGCCTGGCTGCCGTGGCGTCTGCCTGCCATCCTCTCCCGCATTCCCGGACCGGCTTGGGCGCTGCCTCCTGCCATGCTCCGCTGGTACCTTAGAGTGCATGCGCCGTGCAGCCCTTACTCTAATTTCCTACTTGGCGCGAACCTCAGGGGCGTCCCCCCTATGATGACATCACGCTGCCCGGATATTTAAAGCCTACAATGTTTGCTAGCCTTTGAGTTAGCAAGGGGATTCTTATGAATGGGATTCGCTCTCCGTACTCAGCTACTCTGCCTCTCCAATTTAAATTGGACTCTTAACGCTAACGGGGTACCCACTCCTCAGGGGCCTCACTTGCTTTTCAGGTCACTATCAGGAAACTGGTACTCGTTCATCGAGGGCCCACGTTCCCTGACTCGTTGCCTGCTCCTACCTTCTCTTCTGCCTGGAAGGATTCACTATCTTCAGCACCAGTGAGTTCTACCATCTTCACCTAAGAGCTGTTCCCTGGAACCAGGTACTCGCTCCTCGAGGGCCTGCCTGCATTCCAGCCCTAGTGCCATTTTCTACATGGAACCGCTGTGTGAGTACATTACCTTCAAGCCTCTCTGTTCTCTGGGATCAGGTACTCGCTCCTCGAGGGCCTGCTCTTCCTATCCTGGGTTCTCCATACTGGGGCTTATGCATATTCCACTGTACTCATTATTCTCAGTTCTTTCCACTACAGCACTGCTACTGGAGGAGTCGCTGTTCCAGCGCTTGAGGGATACTAGCCCAGCTGGGCTACTTCTACTGCTCACTACTGCCACCTCTTTGGCTTCATCACATTGTCTATTAAAAGATCAATCTCTGTGTTTGTGTGTCCTAAGCTGAGCCTGACCTGTGACCCCTCACGGGACTTCCCCCATGGGCGTGGTCAGCTGCCACAGTGTCCAAGGGTCCACCCAAACCTCCCAAATTATAACAGATTGCTAACTCCATGGATCCGGCACAGCTCAGTGCCTTACAGGCCGTCCCTGGCCTGGCCCTGCGCATTGCTAAACAACAAGACGCCTTGGAGAAACTCACTTCAGCGTTTCATCAGCTACAAGCACAGAAGACGCAAGGCGCTACTTCCAATAATGAAGGTCAGTTACCTGAAGTAACTATAAAGACTATGGTACCTCTGGCTGCACCAGTTCGTTTCCCTGGAGAGATTCAAAGAACTAGAGGTTTCCTAAACCAATGCTACATGCATTTCGCTTTGCAACCTGCACACTTCCCCACAGCCTACGCCAAGACTACTTATATTCTATCTTATCTTGATGGAAGGGCCTTGTCTTGGGCTTCAACACTGTGGAAAAATAAGGATACAATCCTGCAGGATATTGATGGATTTCTAGAATTATTTAAATCCGTTTTTGATGATCCTGCTCAAGTGACTGTTGCTGGTTCTGACCTGGTGGACCTGAAGCAAGGCAACTGACCTCTGGCTGATTTTGCAATAGAGTCAAGACTCTTGCTACAGAATTGTGCTGGGAACCTAGATGCCTGAAAACTCTCTTCTTCAGAGGTCTGAATACCCGCTTGAAGGACGAGCTTGCCGCTCGTGAGACACCTGACTCGCTGGATGAACTAGTGGCTTTGGCTACTAAAATTGACCACCGGCTTCATGATAAGGTGAAAGAACTCAAGACTACTAAGGACTGGTTCAGAAGGAAGCTCGTGCTAAACTTGTACCTCGCATGGTTCCAGCAGTACCTGTTGCCAGTGGAGAAGAACCGATACAACTTGGTCGCAGTCATTTGACTTCAAAAGAGAGAAGACTTCAGAAGAGGCATGGCTTATGCATGTACTGTGGACAAGCTGGTCACGATGTCCCAACATGCCCTATTCGTCTGGAAAATGGATGGGCCTAAGACCTGCAGGAGGACTGTTCTTAGGCCTTACCTCGCCTTCTCCTCCGCTCTCTCTACCAGTCTCCCTGACTTGCGGACCATCTACAATCCAAACTCTTGCCCTTGTGGATTTGGGGGCAGGAGGCAACTGTATACTTCGATGCCCAGTGGAACATTTGAGGATTCCCCTCATTACTTTAGAAGCTCCACTACTCTTGTCATCCATCCATGGAGAGCCTTTGCCCGGTGATGTGACTTGTCGCACTGAACCAGTGACTCTTCGCACCGGAGACCTCCATATGGAGACAATTCCCTTCTTTGTGTTAGAGAAGGCCATGCACCCTATCATTCTGGGGTTACCCTGGTTGCAGTTGCATCAGCCTCAATTTGACTGGTCCTCCTTGGAACTCTCCCCCTGGGGCCCAGGTTGTCATTGCAATTGCCTCAAGGAAGTTTCTCCTGTTTTCTGCATGCCTACAACTGCAGTGATGGCAGGACTGCTGCCTCAATCTGCATCATTCAGTGATGTGTTTTCCAAAGAAGCTGCTGACATCCTTTCTCCACACAGAGCTTATGACTGTGTCATTTGGCTGAAACCAAATGCTGAACCTCCTAAAGGACATGTCTATCCACTCTCTGCAATAGAGAATAAGGCTATGTCTGAGTTCATCGAGGAGAATTTACAGAAAGGTTTCATTAGACCTTCAAAGTCGCCAGCTGGCACAGGATTCTTCTTTGTGGGGAAGGACGGAACCTTACATCCTTGTATCGATTATCGAGGTCTGAACGAGATTACGATTAAAGACCATTACCTCCTGCCTTTAATCTCAGAGCTGTTTGACCGGCTTCAGGGGGGCCAAGATATTTTCGAAACTTGACCTGAAGGGGGCCTACAACTTAGTCCAGATTTGCAGTGGTGAAGAGTGGAAAACGGCTTTCAACACTCAAGATGGTCATTTTGAGTACTTAGTAATGCCCTTTGGCCTGTGCAATGCACCCGCTGTGTTCCAGAACATGATGAATGACATTCTGTGGGATTTGTTGTACAAGAGTGTCGTAGTGTACCTAGATGACGTCCTCATATTTTCTCAGAATCTGTCTACTCATCTAGAAGACATCAAGCAAGTTCTACTAAGACTCCAAGAACACTGACTCTACGCCAAGCTATCCAAGTGCGAATTCCATAAAGACTCCGTGCCTTTTCTTGGCTACATTGTGTCTAAAGATGGCTTCCAGATGGATCCCCAAAAATTAGAAAGTATCAAGAATTGGTCCCAACCTACCAGCCTGAAGGCCCTGAGACGATTTTTGGGGTTCACCAATTACTATAGAAGCTTTATAAAAACTATTCTTCTTTAATGGTGCCCTTGACTGCTATGACCAGGAAAGGGGCCAATGCTTCTAAATGGTCTGCGGAGGCCATTTCCATGTTCAAGATTTAAAGACTGCCTTTTCCACAGAACCATGCCTACATCATCTGGAGCCCAACAAGCCATTCATCGTAGAGGTCGACACCTCTGATGTCGGGCTGTTCTGAGCCAGACTGGAGACTCCAAGTCCTTACATCCCTGCTCTTTCTTCTTACGATGTTTCTCTCTGGCAGAGAAGAATTATGGGATCGGTGACAAAGAGCTCCTGGCTATTAAGTTGGCATTCGAGGAATGGCGGCCTTGGCTCGAAGGCACTCAACATCAAATCACTGTGTTTACGGACCATAAGAATCTAGAGTATCTCTGCCATGTGCAACTTCTTAACCATAGACAAGCTAGATGGTCCTTATTTTTCAACTGTTTTGACTTCATGCTCAAATATCACCCCGGAGACAAGAACACCAGAACTGATGCCCTATCACGCTCCTTTATCTCGGAGGATATTCCGGAAGAACTGCAGCACATAATCGACCCGAAGAAAGTTATCTTAGAGGCTACTCATTCTGTGCCCGCTGGTAAAACCATCGTGCCAAAGCATCTCAGAAAGAAAGTGCTCTGTTTGATGTATGACGCCAAGCTGGCTGGCCATCCTGGTCAACGCCATATCCTGCTGAAGCTACAGAAGTATTATTGGTGGCCAACTATCAAGGAAGATACCTCTCCTATGTGGCATCTTGTGCCAACTGTGCCAAGCACAAACCTACTTCTGGCCAATTGTGGGGATTGCTGCAACCGCTTCCAGCTCCAGAACAACCCTGGATGTATATCGCTACTGATTTTGTAGTTGACCTACCTCTTTCTGGAGGTATGAATACCATTTGGGTCACAGTAGACCGCTTCAGCAAGATGGCCTACTTCATGGCACTACCTGCTTACCCTCAGCCTCGGAACTTTCGAAGCTCTTCATAGTCCATATCTTTCGCCTCCACGGCCTACCGAAGCACATAGTCTCAGATCGAGGATCACAGTTCACGGCAAGATTCTGGAAGCCCTGTGCAAACTCTTTGACATCTCTCTAGATTATATATCTGCCTATCATCCTCAATCTAATGGCCAAACAGAACGTATGAATAGGACCCTGAAACAGTTCATTCGGGCCATTGCGAGTTGCTGTCAGAATAACTGGGCCGAACTGTTACCATGGGCTGAATTTGCCATTAATTGTCATCCAGCAACATCAACTGGATCAACACCATTTGAAGTGGTATATGGACGTTCACCATCACCGCCACTTCCACTGAAGCTCTCAGTGACGTCTCCAGCAGCTCAATCCACTGCTGAAGAAATCCATCAATTATGGACTCAGACGAAAGCAATGCTACTCAAAGCAAGTGATCGAGCCAAAAGGTTTTATGACGCTCATCATTCCAAAGGGCCTGTCTTTCAACCTGGTGACAAAGTCTGGCTATCCACTAAGCACCTTAGACTGAAGTTACCCTCCTCTCGATTTTCTCCTTGCTATGTTGGACCATTTCCAATTCTCCAACATCTTGGCAATGTTACCTACAGTCTGAAGTTACCACCTGGATTGAACATCCATAACGCTTTTCATGTTTTACTTCTGAAACCACTCATCATCAGTTAATTCTCTTCCAAATCTCACGAACCATCTCCTATCAATGCAGAAGGTGACCTAGAATACAATGTCAAAGCCATTCTTGATGTCCATAAATGAGGCAAAACCTGGGAATACCTTCTCTCTTGGGAAGGTTTTGGTCCCGAAGAAAATTTTTGGGAGCCTCTGGCTAATATCCTTGACAAAGAGATGCTCCATCAGTTTCATCTCTCGCATCCTTGGAAACCAAACCTGGTACCCAAGGGGAGATTGCCCTTTGAAGCGGGGGTACTGTTGCAACCGTCCCTTCCCGACGGCTCCACTCTGTCTACCTTTCTTTTTGTACCTCCTCTTGCTATGGATGGACGCTTGGCTGCCGCAGCGTCTGCCTGCTGTCCTCTCCGGCGTTCCTGGACCAGCTTGGGCGCTGCCTCCTGCCATGCTCCACTGGTACCTTAGGGTGCGCACGCTGTGCGGCCCTTACTCTTATTTCCTACTTGGTGCTAAACTCAGGGGCGTCCCCCTGTGATGACGTCACGCTGCCCGGATATTTAAAGCCTATAATATTTGCTAGCCTTTGAGTTAGCAAGGGGATTCTTACAGATGGGATTCACTCTCCGTACTCAGCTACTCTGCCTCTCCAATTTCCATTGGACTCTTAACGCTAACGGGGTACTCACTCCTCTGGGGACTCATTTGCTTTTCAGGTCGCTATCAGGAAACCGGTACTCACTCCTTGTGGGCCCACGTTCCCTGACTTGCTACCTGCTCCTACCTTCTCTTCTGCCTGGAAAGATTCGCTATCTTCAAAACCAGTGAGTTCTACCATCTTCACCTCAGAGCTGTTCCCTGGAACCAGGTACTCGCTCCTCGAGGGCCTGCCTCCGTTCCAGCCCTAGTGCCATCACCTACGTGGAAGCGCTGTGTGAGTACATTACCTTCAAGCCTCTCTGCTCTCTGCTCTCAGGGATCAGGTACTCGCTCCTCGAGGGCCTGCTCTCCCTATCCTGGGGTTCTCCATACTGGGGCTTGTGCATATTCCACTGTACTTATTATTCTCAATTCTTTCCACTACAGCACTGCTACTGGAGGAGTCGCTGTTCCAGCGCTTGAGGGATACTAGCCCAGCCGGGCTACTTCTACTGCTCACTACTGCCACCTCTGGTGGCTTCATCACATTGTCTAATAAAAGATCAATCTCTGTGTTGTGTGTGCTAAGCTGAGCCTGACCTGTGGTCCCTCATGGGACTTCCCCCCATGGGCATGGTCAGCTGCCACAGTGTCCAAGGGTCCACCCAAACCTCACTAATTATAACAGTATCTGAAACAGTATATGTAGTTTCTGTAGCTACCTTAATGACAGACTTCTAGGGGTCAATGTTCAGCCACTGTGCAGCTCAGCTAGTTAGCCCGACCAGAATTAGCTGCATAAATTAAGCAGCTAACTCCGATATTCGATATGCGGCTAATTCCGATATTCGGAGTTAACCACTTAATTTATGCGGCATTCTCTGCTTCTCCTCAAAATGCCTTTTGCCTACCCACGGAACGCCCCCTTCTTATCTGGCTAAATATAGCCAGGTAAGATATTTAGATGGATAATCATTACGTTATCCGTCTAAATGGCTTTTGAAAATGGACCTCCTAATGATTAATGAAGCCCAGCACACTATCAGACAGTAGCCAGACAGGATCACAAGTAGCTATAATTATAAGTGAAAGACTGCATAAACAAAAGGAAAGTCTAAGAAAAGGAATGTTAGTGAGAGAGGAAAAGCAACTATTGCAAAGTTATAAATATCTACTTCATGAATTTCCTGTATGGTAAGGTTAGTAATATAGTATTTCCTATTTCCTAATGATTTCTTTCAAGGAGAAGAAGATGGTATGATGTAGTATCGGAAGGCTAACATCAGGATCTCAATATGATGCTGGATCTTAACTTCTTTATAAAAGACTTCTGTTCTCACACCCTTCTGCTTACATTTCAATTCATCAGTCTCTCATGTAATCTTCTAAATACTGTAGACTTTGAGCTGCATTTGCTTTCAAAGGCTTGATTTACTAAGCTTTCTTCCCATGCACAAAAAATGAGGAAACAAAAAAGTAAATCAGATCCTTAAATCTGCTGTTTGCAAATATTTTGTAAGATCATAAGAACATAAGAAGTGCGTGTTATGATTCTGTTATAGTCCGCAGGATTTGTGGACCCTTGGGCCGAAACAGAGTGGAGGCCACCTGAGGGATTGAGCCCCAAAGGACCCCACCATCGGCAGGTGGAACTGGTTGATAGAGGCGAGGTCAGGTCGAAGGCAGGAATGAGTTATAGCGTGGTCAGGCATAGCAGTGGTCAGAGACAGGAGACAATTTATGGCGTAGTCAGGCGTAGCAGTGGTCAAAAGCAAGAGGCAATTGTGGTGTGGTCAGGCATAGAAGTGGTTGAAGGCAGGAGGCAATTGTGGCGTGGTCAAGTGTAGCAATGGTCGGAGGTCGGAGATGGTCAAGACATGGTCAGGTGCAGCAGAGAGCAGAGAAGCCGTGGGAGCAACTAACCCACAAAGAGAGAGGACAAGTTGCTAAGGTGAGTCCTGACAGTCAGGACTCGCCTAATATTGTCCCTAGGGGATGAAGTCATGAGGAGGGGCCAGCAGCCCTGCCACACCGCAGGCCCTTTAAGAAAAGAAGAGTAGTACGTGCGCGCGCCTAGATCCCCGATAGGAGGAAGTCGATGGTGGCAGCGTCTCCACCACAAGGAGAGGCCTCCCAAAGACAGGCAGGGCCAGAGGGGAGAGGACAGCGCCAGGAACACTTCCCCCGCACTGCCCTGGAGCCGAGCAGCATCACCAGCAAGGAGGAGTGGGAATTGAGAGAGGCCGGTCGCAAGTCTTGTGGCCGGCCGACGTAACAGTACCCCCTCCTCAAGGGCCCCCTCCAGAGGGTCCGAGTGATCAGGAGGCCAATCGATCCGAGACTCTTGTGGATTCATCGGTTGAAACCACACATAGTACCGGGAAAAGGCCATGTCAGAGTTGCTTCGAGGAATGGAATTCTCGATGGGGTCAAAAGAGCCTCAGAGAGGCCCCCTTTTCTCTTCTTTAGCTGTAAAAAGGCATGTAGACTCTAGATCTCTTCCTCCTTATAAGTCAGGAGGGACACAAACCATTTCATGGCCTGCTTGTGCCCTTTTTCAAAGGCCTCAATTTCGGCCATCTTTTGTGTCAGCTGCTCCTTCAAGTGGTTGAAGACTGCTCCTAAGATGTTCCTCCAGAGGGGAGAAGGCCTGATCTGAGTCTCCTGAGACCTTTTGCATGGAAGAAGAGGGTTCAGGAGGGTGGTAGCCATGGTTACGGTCTGGAGAGGTTCCATTGATTCCAAATAGGATTCTGAACACTGTGGCCCCCAGCGAACCAGACCTGCAGTGGCATAATCAAAATGTGGCTGATGTTTCTGCAGCCAAGGCAGACCCAGGATTACCAGGCTCACGGCTGTAGGTAGGATATAAAAGGAAATAAGCTCCATGTAATTCGGTCCGATTTTCAAGGTAAGAGGCGAAGTGGCACAAGTCACCATACCGGGGAGGAAATACCCATGGACCAAGGAGAGCACCAACGGAGGAGTCACGGGACATGTGGGAATTAGATACTGTTCCACGAGGTCCTGTTGGATAAAGTTTTCACCAGTGCTGGAGTCCACTTACGCCTGAGTGGAAAGTCTGGTGGAGGAAAGTTCCAAGGAGGCGGGTAATTGGAACAAGGGCGATGTGTTAGTGAGGCCAAGAGTTACTGACTCTGATATCTCCTGATGCAGGGTTCGTTCCTTCTTCTCTGGACACTGAGACAGTGAGTGTGTGGAGTTCCCACAGTACAAAGTCCAAACTGAAGGCGACGGGATCTATCAGCAGTTGAGATGACCAGGCCAAGTTACATTGGTTCCTCAGAAGGTAAGTAATGGTCACCACCCAAGAAAGGTGGTTCCTTGGTTGACCCCGCTGAGTGGAACCATTCTCCCAGGCCCGCTCTTGAAGTCAGCGATCAATTTTCCCTGTGAGGTCAATAAGCCCCTCAAGGGAGGTAGGAAGTTCCCAGCTGCAAGTTCATCTTTAATTTGATGTGCAAGCCCATCTAAAAAAAATGGCAGGTAAGCCTGCCAGTTTAATTCTGAGACCAGGGTTCGGAATTCAATCGTGTAATCATTTATGGCGTGAGACCCTTGCCGCAGGAGGAGGAGATAAGTACCCATGGTAGGAAGTCTACCCAGTTCTTCAAAAACTTGTTTAAAGGCTGACACAAACTGTGGAAGGTTCGAGAGTAGAGCGTCGGCGCGCTCCCACAGATGAGAGGCCCATGCCAAGATTTTGCCATCCAATAGGGAAAGAATGAAAGTTGTTTTGACCAAAATCATTTGGGAAGAGTAAAATGCATATGGCATTGGGTCAAAAATCCCCGACACCGCTTCGGGACCCTGAATAGCGAGGTGGGGCCGGTAAGGCAATGACTGCCCGACTGGAATCCGGAGCCAGTACTAGAGCCATAGGACTTAAATTAATGCATCTCGCCATCAACATATCCAACACAGCAGCTGTACCTCATCTCCATGTATATAATTTAGTCTCTGCTAAACTATCTTTATTTCCTCTGATCCCAGTTCAATAGTCCTTGTTAATTGTAATTGCTTTCTTCGACACGTTATTTCTGTTTTGATATATTTATTGCACCCCTGTTTATTTGTAAACCAGCATGATGTGATAGTTTCATGAATGCCGGTATATAAAAACCTTATATAAATTAAATAAATAGGTGAAGGTGGTGGGGCATTAACCCGAGTCATGGAGTCTTGACGAGCAGCGAGACGATTCACATCTGCTACTACCAGTTCCAAAGTCGACTGTAGATTCTGGGACTTCAAAACGATGCCGGGAACGGACTTCAGCATCGCCAAATCCACAGGTTGAGAATCTAGTCGAGCATTTAGGTGCACTATAGAGGTGGCCAGTGCCTCCAGGAATCGTTGCTGCTCCTGGATTTTTTGAGCCAGGCCCAGAATGGCCTGGAGAACAGACAGGACCGCCGGGTCTATGGCCTTAGCAATCTGTTATGATTCTGTTATAGTCCACAGGATTTGTGGACCCTTGGACCAAAGCAGAGTGGAGGCCACCTGAGGGGTTGAGCCCCGCAGGACCCCACAGTTGGCAGGCGGAACTTGTTGATAGAGGCAAGGTCAGGTCGAAGGCAGGAATGAGTTGTAGCATGGTCAGGTGTAGCAGTGGTCGGAGACAGAAGACAATTTATGGCATGGTCAGGCGTAGCAGTGGTTGAAGGCAAGAGACAGTCATGAGTGGTCAGGTATGGAAGTGGTCAAAGGCAGGAGGCAATTGTGACGTGGTCAGGCATAGCAATGGTCAGAGGTAGGAGACAGTCGAGACGTGGTCAGGCGTAGCAATGGTTGGAGGTCGGAGACGGTCAAGACATGGACAGGCATAGCAATGGCTGGAGGTCGGAGACGGTCGAGATGTGGTCAGGTGTAGCAATGGTCGGAGGTCGGAGACGGTCGAGATGTGGTCAGGCGTAGCAATGGTTGGAGGTCAGTCAGGACTTGCCTAATATAGTCCCTAGGGGATGAAGTCATGTGGAGGGGCCAGCAGCCCTGGCACCACGGGCCCTTTAAGAAAAGAAGAGGGGCGCACACATGTGCCTGGAGGCCCGATAGGAGGGAGTCGACGGTGGCGGCATCTCCTCCATGAGGAGAGGCCTCCTGAAGACAGGCAGGGTCGGAGGGGAGAGGACTGCCCCGGAGCTGAGCAGTGTCCCCAGTGGGGAGGAGCGGGAGGTGAGAGAGGCTGGTCGCGAGTCCAGCCGCCAGCCGACATAGCAGTGCATTGTTGGGTCAGACCAAGGCCCTTCAAGCCCAGCATCCTATCATACAGTAGCCAGTCTGGATCACAAGTACCTAACTGATCCCCAATAGTTGATCTATTTCTTGTATTTCACTCCCTGGGATAAGCGCTGGCTTTCCCAAGTTTACCTGGCTAATAACTATTTATGGATTTTACCTTCAGGAATTTCTCTAAACCTCTTTTCACCCCCACTATGTTATTTCCTTTGATCATATCCTCTAGCAACAGATTCCATATTCAGTGAATTTCCAGCATATAGGCATTTTTATAGGGGGGCAAGTACCATGCCAATTTTATACATTGGATTGGGCAGGGATAAATTGAACCCCTGTCCAATCCAATCAGTAGCACTGGCATCAAACATCCCTACCCTTCCCCTTCTCCAGGTAGTAGATGTCATGTCTATTCAAATATCATTTCTTGCTGCCCCAGGGCCAGTCTCACAGTTCTTACTGGTCTCACAGTTCTTACTGTGAGACCAGCTCTGTGGCAGCAGGAGATGATATTTGCATAAACGCGACTCCTGCTTCTGCCCACCCAACAACTCAGCAGGCAACCACAGAGCCTGTTCTGTGGTGGCTGAAGAGAGAAAGAGGGGTTGCAGGGGCCGCCAGTGGATCTCATCCTGCTAGCAACTAAAGAGAGAAGGAGAATATGGTGGTGGTGGCTGAATAAGAAGCCCAGGCCCTGTGTGTGTATATATGGCTAAGTTAGAGCCTGTGTGGTGGGGAGTTGTTGTGGGGGCTGAGAGTCTATGTAAGTGTGTTTATGTATATGTGATTGACAGAATGTGTGTGTGTGTGTGTGTGTACACCTGGGTGGGTGATTGCCTGTGTTTGTGTGTGTGTGTGTGTGTGTGTGCATGTGTGTGTGTGCAAGTGGGTAACTGCATGTGTGTGGGTGGGTATTTGCATAAGTGACTGGCTTGTGTGTGCATGGATGACTACCTGGGTTGGGGGGGTGAAAGCCTGGGTGTGTATGATTGAGACCCTGTGTGGGTATGTGAGGGGGGATTTGAGAGGCTGTGTGTGTGGGTTTTGATGGCTGACTGTACGAGGGGGGAGAGGGTGAGAACTTGTGTGTGTGTGTTGGATGACTACCTGGGTGGTAGGTGAGAGCCTGAGTGTGTATTTGTGGATGAATGAGAGGTTATGTGGTTGCATGTATGAGAGAGCCTTTCTGTGTGTATGTGTATGTGTGTGTGTAAGTGGGTGGGTGACAGCCTGTACGTTTGGGGTGGTAGTTGGGTGACAGCCTGAGTATGTGTGTGGCGGATGAGAACCAATGAGTGTATGTGTAACTGCCAGTGTGTGGGTGTGGGTGGATGACTGCCTTTGTGTGTTTGGGTAGTTGATTGGGTGACTGCCTATATGGGTGAGAGCTTGAGTGGGTGAGAGCCGGTGTGTGAGTGTGTGGGTAAGAGCCAGTGTGGGTGGGTGCGTGAGAGTCTGTGTATGAAAGCCTCTGTTGTATATATGTGTGCAAGGGAGTAAGTGCCTGTGTGTGTCAGAGCATAAAGTTTGTATACCTCCCCCTACATCAATCCACAACAATCTTAGACTGGCTGTAAATCGAAACATCCTAGGTATGAAGAGCGTGAGATTTTAAAAATCCTTATTAGTTTCATTATTGCATGTTATTTGTTATGTCTGTTGTTTTGAAATATTATATTGGTATTTTGGGACATTTTAATAAATAGTTTTATGAGGTTTTAATTATTGGATGTTCTATTCATCAGTTGTTTTAAATATTCATTTTATTAGTATGGTTTTACTTTTATGATTGATGTTTTATATTTATTTATTATTTTGTTTATTGGCTTCTTATTTTGCCTTGGGTAAAGGTCTGTCTGTGTACAGTATGTGTAATCGAGGTGAGGGATTCTACTAGTGTATAGTTTCTGTGTTCTGTTTTCAATAGAAGATGTATTAATCTTCTAATACCTAATGCAATATTTGCAGTGCTTCTCTTTCCTGGGTAGGGTTGTTGCTGTTTGAGTCCTGTTGTTTTGATATGGCATATTTGTCTCTTGGGGTAAACTGTATGCTTGGCAGGCTGAGATAGCTTTAATTGGAGCTATGTAAGTATTATCCAAAACTATTGTATATGAGTTATTGAAACAATATAAGACCCATCTTTGGATGTGAAAGAATCTGATCTAACATCTGAAGACGGGACTTATGTAGTTTTAAAAGCTTTTGTACAATGTTTTTAGGAACATGTATTTTAGGCAGCGTGGTTTGTTTTGTTTTCTAAATAGGAGGTATATTGGTGATTTACAGCCTGATGTAATATTTGCAGTGTTGCCTTTTTGTAGGTAGGGTTGTAGTTTGAATGCAGGCTGTTAGTGCAGATTTTGGTACGGGAGGTTTGGTATATTGTAATTATTTATTCATGGCTTTCAGAGGGCAAGCCCACACCTATTACATGTTACAACAAGCCTAATGCCATATGGATTTCATGTGTCTTTTGTCTCTAGGGGAGAGGAGGTTGAGCACTTTAGACTGCTTTAGACCCCGGGGGTGGCAGCATATGTGGGAGAGGAGAGGGGACATAGGGAGCAAGTTGGAATCCCCGGCTATAAATGTCACCGCATGCCATTGTTCCGTAGCTTTTTGTGTGAAATGTGAAAAAAGACTTCCTTTTATTTGTTTTAAATCTGCCGGTTGCTAGTTTCTTGGATTTCACCTAGTCTTAATTTTACTTGAAAGGGTAAGTAACCATTCCCTATTTACCTGTTCTACCCCACTCATGATTTAATAAATTTCAATTATGAGCCCTCTCAGTCATTTCTTTTCCATGTTATAAAGCCCTAATCTGTTTAGCCTTTCTCCATAAAAGAACTTTTCCATCTCCTTTATCATTTTTTAAGCATTTCCTTCACCCTTGCTTTTTCTATGTCCACAGGGAGGATAACTTTCAAATGTTCTCAAAGCACAATTAATTTCTGTAATTCATTGCCAGAGGATGTGGTTATGGCAGTTGGTGTAGTTGGGTTTAAAAAAGGTTTAGATAAGTTCCTAGAAGAGAAGTCTATAAACTGCTATTAATCAATAAGAAATAGCCATTGTTTGTTACCAGCATTAGGACCTTGGGATCTATTTAATGTTTGGGTACTTGCCAGGTACTAGTGACTTGGATTGGTCACTGTTGGAAACAGAATACTGAACTTGATGGACCTTTGGTCTGACCCAGTATGGCATATCTTATGTTCTTATTTTCTAAATGTTTGTGGCAGCATATCTACCTTATAAATGGCCTGTGACCGACGGCCCGCAAATGCGCAGTAGAGCTGCGCTCTACTGCGCATGTGCGGGCAAGGACGTCGGTCAGAAAAAAAATGGCGGTGGGGCCGCAGGGGCGGGAGGAGAAGCAGCGGCGCCGCGCGCGGTGCCGCTGCTTCTCCTCCCCAGATCTGCCGGCAGATCTCGGGGGGGGGGGGGGGGGGGGGGGTGTCACTCCCGCGCCCCCCCCCCCGAGATCTGCCGGCAGGAGCGGGAGGAGAAGCAGCGGCGCCGCTGCTTCTCCTCCCCAGATCTGCCGGCAGATCTCGGTGGGGGGGGTGTCACTCCCGCGCCCCCCCCCCGAGATCTGCCGGCAGGAGCGGGAGGAGTTAATGGAGCCGGGTGAGGGTTGCGGGAAGTCGCGCTTACGGCGCCGGGAGGAAATGGAGGTGGGTGAAGGGAGGGACTGAATGGGAGGGAGGGAGAGGGGGACTGAGTGAGTGGGAGGGAGAGGGGGGACTGAGTGGGAGGGAGAGGAGGGGAGTGAGGGAGAGGGGGGACTGAGTGAGAGGAGAGGGAGGGTGGAGAGGAGTGGGTGGGGGAGGGGGGGTGGTGAAGAGTGAGGGGAGAGAGAATGAGGGGGAGGTGAGAGACAGAGGGATGTAGCCCGTTTTAACGGGCTTTACGGCTTGTATGCATATAAATGGCCATGAATACATATATGCAAGTATTTTATAACCAACGCAAATGATATACATTTGTAATAAATATGTACATCTCTACCCCGCAACATACATATCTATGTAGATGCGAGCACAAATATAAGCAATGCATTGAAACTACTTATATCAATGCTTTGAACATGTATATTTTTCTCACCTATTTAAAAAATATATGTGTGTATATTTTACACAAGAAAATAAAGTAGGCCTTATGTATGTCCCTACTGATGCGTGTACATTAACCAATTTTAAAATATGCATGCATAAATGACATTGACCAGTTTAACAATTAGTCCACCAGTTTACACAGTCCTTCTTTCGGTCATCAAGACCTTGTTGGTTTTTCATTCTGAACTCCCACCAGTTCACCCACACATCCTATCCAGTCATACTCATTACTACAGAATAAACATGTTTAATATCTCTTACTACAGATAACTAGCAGATGTAAAAATATACAATTAAGTTGGCAAATGTATGCACATATGTAACTTTTAAAATAGTAACTTAAATGTTGGCCCCAATCCAGAATGCCACTCGATCACCCCTTTTTTACATGCATATATGCGAGTATGAAAGTGATAATATGTGCATACTTTTTACTTTTATAAAATATAGAATATTCAAGTAGAGGATACTTATGCATGTATATGCTAATTTTTATGCAGGTAAAGTTTTGAAAATTCACCCCATGTCTTTTTTTCAGATGGGATAACCAGAAATGCACATAATATTCAAAGTGCAGTTGCACCATGGATCTATACAAAGATATTATGATATTCTCAGATTTGTTGTCAAAGCCTTTCCAAATAATTCCTAATATTCTATTTACCTATTTGACCACTGCCTCATACGGAGCCGAAGATTTCAAGGATCTGATCACAAAGAATCCGAAGTCCTTTTCCTGGATGATGACTCCTAAAACAGAACCCAAAATCATGTACCTGTAGTTGGGATTACTTTTCTCTATGTGCATTATTCTGTACTTTTCAACATTAAATGGCATCTGCCATTTAGATGCCCACGATGCTCACAATGTGCTGCTGTTTAGTATTTTAATGACTCAAAATAATTTCATATCATATACAGATTTGATCAACTCACGCATTCCTGTCCTATAATCATTTATAAATATTCTAAATACGGTAGTACATGTTCTATTTAGGCTCGTGGGGCGCTCTACTAATGACTGTTCTCCCTTTGCAAAACTGACCATTTAGACCTTCCTTCTGTTGCTTATCCACTTGCCAATTTCCAAAATAGGACAGTTCTTCCAATCCCAATCTAATCCAGTATTCTGAGGAGTCTCTCATGAGGCACTTTGTCAAATGCTGTCCAAAAATCTAAATGCATTATATCTACCAGATCATCTTTATCCACATGCTTATTTACATCTTCATAAAAATCTAGTAAATTGGTAACCATATTTACTCTTACCCATTAAAACATGTCTGTCTATGTGGTAAGTAATTTTGTTTTTAAGTATAGCTTTTATCATTTTGTCCAGCACTGATGGCTCACTGGTCTATAGTTTCCTGGATCATCCCTGAAGCCCTTTTTAAAAATTGGCATCACAGTGGCTACCCTCCATTCTTCTGGTCCTGTGACTTTTTTAAATAATAGTGTGATAGGTGGCGTGGATGTCAGTCCTTGTTGCTGTAGTATAGTTGATTCAGTCTCATAAGTTAACTTACAAGGCCTAGGGCGACAGCTGGCCTACACGCCAGAAGCGGGACAAGCTGGAGCTTCACCTATACTAGCCGCCTGCCCCACAGGTTGAGCTCTTGGGTTCTAGTGGCTGGTAGGGCTTAATTGGGTCGCTAGGGTGGTAGGATAAACAAGAGTCCAAAGGCACACTGGGGTCAGGGCAGCTGCAGACTTGAAGAGTTGAAGGCAGGTCAAGGTCAGGGCAGGCTGCACAAACATGGTCAGCTGCAAACAAAAGATCAGGTCCAGGCGGCAGGAAATTGTGGTCAGTTTCAGACAAGTTGTCAGGTCCAGCTGGCAGACAGTCAAGGTCAGATACAGGCAAGAGGTCACATCCAGGCAGCAGACAATTGTGGTCGTCCAGGCAAGAGGTCAAGATCCGGAAATCAGGCCAAGGGTGGATGGAGACACAAGGAAGACATTGTATGAGATGAACAGGACAAGGAAGGCTGGATAAGGCAAGGTTAGACAAGGTAAGGTTAGAGGAAGCTAGCAGGAACCAGCAACCATGAACACAGACTGGAATCAGGACCCAAAATGCAGGAGCAATACACTTTGCAGATGCAAGAGACCTGTTGCTGAGGTGAGGTAATTCCGCAAGGCCCTTGCTTAAATAGGTCCGTCAGCCTGGCATCATTGGAGAGATCTGTTCAGGGTTTCCTGCTGTGGAACCTATATAATGCACATGTCTAAGGGACAGCGGCAACCTGAGAGCCTCTGATGTGATTGAAGCATGTTGAAATGGTGGCATCCTGCTGCGTTGCAAATCACCAAAAACAGCTCTGCAATTTCATGTCTGAGTTCCTTCAGAACTCTGGAGTGAATACCATCTGGTGACAGTGATTTTTTATTCTTTTGCTTATCAGTCTGATTTATTACATCCCCAGTTTCATAGCGGTTTAGTTTTGTCATTCAGAGTTATCACCATCAAAAAATATTTTTGGTATGGGTATGACCTCAACATACTCCTTAGTAAAAATTGACGCAAATAATTCATTTAGTTTTTCTGCTATTTCCTTGTCCCCCTACAGCACCCCTTTTACCACTTGATCATCTAGCAACCCAGCTAAATCCCTCGCAGTCTTTTTCTTCACACGTGCTTGAAAGTTTTTATTACTTCTTTTTACCTCTATGGAACCTTTATTTTCAAAGTCTTTCTCTTAGCCTCCTTAATTACATTTTTTATTTAACTTGCCAGTGCTTATGCTCGTCCCTGTTTTCCTTATTTTGATCTGCTTTCCATTTTTAAATGATGAACTTATGGCTTTAGTTGCCTTTTTCACCTAACTATTAAACCATCACTGCTGTTGTTTTGTTTTCCTTCAACCTTTTTTAATATGTGGAATACATTTTGTCTGGGCCTCAAGTATGGTAATTTTAAACAATATTCATGCCATTTCCTGCAAGTTTTTAACCTTATTAATTTCTCCTTTTAGCTTTTTTTTTCTAGCAAATTTCCTCATTCTATCATACTCTTCCTTATAGATAAATGCTACTGTGATAGTTTTCCTTAGTATTCACCCTCAAGTGTTTATATTTAATAACTTTCAGGTCGATATTCAAAAGTCATTTAGATGGATAACTGAAAAGTTACACACGTTGGGTGATATTTTACCACCCTCTCAATACTAGTGTAAACTATACATAGACTATGGGGTGGATTTTAAATGCCCTGTGAGCCGGCGCGCCTATTTTGCATAGGCCACCGGTACGCGCAGAGCCCCAGGATGCACGTAAGTCCCGGGGTTTCGTAAAAGGGGCGTGTTGGGGGCATGTCAGGGGCGTTGCGGAATGACGCGGTGTTTCGGGGGCGTGATGTGGCGTTTCGGGGGCGGGCCCGGGGGCGTGGTGCCAGCCCGGGGGCATGGTTGAGGCCTCCGGACCAGCCCCTGGGTTGGGTGATGGTGCGCCAGCAGTCCGCTGGCGTGCGCATTTTACGTCTGCTTCCAGCAGGCGTAAATCTGCCAACAAAGGTAAGAGGGGGGTTAAATAGGGCCGGGGGGTGGGTTAGGTAGGGGAAGGGAGGGAAAGGTGGGGGAGGGCGAAGGAAGGTTCCCTCCGAGGCAGCTCCGAAATCGGAGTGGCCTCGGAGGGAACAAGCAGCGCGCGCTGGGCTTGGCGCATGCAGGTTGCACAAATGTGCACCCCGTTGCGCGCGCCGACCCCGGATTTTATAAGATAAAAATCTTATAAAATCCAGCGTACTTTTGTTCGTGCGCGCGTATGTTTTTAAGATCTACCCCTATATGTATAAAATCTTTATTATCAAACTTTTCACCAAATCACATAAAAAGTGTGTCATAAAACTCACTCACTCAATCACACATTCACACTATTAAAATTAAATCAACAGTGAAGTTACAACCTCAAACCGATTTTTCAAAGCACAACAGAGTACATGTGTGTATACATCCTGTGGCTTATTACGCCACTTACAACTCTATAAATACTGTATACAAATATTTATCAAAACAGTAGCATGAATTATTTCACTACACTATCTAACCATAGTTCCCATACTATTGTATTAATCTTATATCATCATTGTACATGTGCATCTGTTGTTTGAAGCCAATTAGGGTTTATATTATCTTCATTTAATCTGCTTCACACAAGACTTGCCAAAAGTTCCTGGTGGTCCGGCAGGGTCCAGGAGCGACCTCCTGCACTCGGGCCGTCGGCTGCTAGTATTCAAAATGGTGCCGATAGCCTTTGCCCTCACTATGTCACAGGGGCTACCGGTGCCATTGGTTGGTCCCTGTGACATAGTGAGGGCAAAGACTATCGGCACCATTTTGAATACTGGCAGCCAATGACGTGAGTGCAGGAGATGGCTCCCGGACCCCCCGCTGGACCACCAGGGAGTTTTGGTAAATCTTGGGGGTTCAGGATGGTGGGGAGTTGTAGTTAATTCAATTTTAGCTGGGAAACGAATAAGAATGAATGCATGAACATATCGGGGGCCCCCCTTGCCGAATGCAACGTATCTGCCCCCCAACGAATACGAATACCGATTGCAACGTATGACGTCCCTCTGCACGTCCCTAACAGATGCACAGTTACAATGATGATATAAGATTAATACAATAGTATGGGAACTATGGTTAGTGTAGTGAAATAATTCATGCTACTGTTTTGATAAATATTTGTATACATTATTTATAGAGTTGTAAGTGGCACAATAAGCCACAGGATGTATACACACATGTACTCTGCTGTGCTTTGAAAAATCTGTTTGAGATTGTAACTTCACTGTTGTGTTTAATTTTAATAGTGCGAATGTGTGAATGAGTGAGTAAGTTTTATGACATTTTTTATGTGATTTGGTGAAACATTTTGATAATAAAGATTTGCAACCTCTCATATGGTCTATGTATAGTTAACTAAAAAGTTAAACATCTAAATGGCTACCTGATGAAATTCATCACCATATACGGCTAAATTCTCCTGCATAAAGAGTTATGCGGTTAGAATTTAGCCAGATAACTTAGGGCGTTCCAGGGGCTAATGGGAGGTATTTCCGCGTGGAGCAGAGTTAGCCATATAAATTATTCAGAGTAAGCTGCTTAATCTATGAGGCTAATTTTGGTCTGGCCATAGGGCTATCCTAAAGTTAGTCAGTTAGACATAACCAGCTAACTTTAAAATAGCTGGGTTATTCAGCAGTGCAACCTCGCACTGTTTATCTGACTAACTAGCCGAGCTGTACATAGGTTGAAAAATGGACCCATTATGATCACTGTTGCAAGCAGATCCATCATTTTTATCTCTTGCACCAAGTCTTGTGTTCCATTGAGAATCAGACTGAATATAGCTCCCCCCTTTTTATTGGGTGCATAACCATCTGCTACATGATACAGTCATTGATGGCATCTAGGATCTTTATCTCCCTTTCATCTCCTGATGTGACATTTATCTAATCAATACTTAGTTAATTGAAATCTCCCATTATTATTACACAGCCCATTTGGCTAGCCAGTCTTACCTCTGTTAGCATTTTAGTCTGTTTCTTCATCCTGGTAAGTCAGGCAGTAATATATCCCCACTTCTTTACTCTTCCCTTTTACCACTAGAATTTCTATCCATAAGGATTCCAGAGTGCAGTTTGTTTCCTGCAAAACATTTATCATGCTTCACTCTATGTTATTCTTAACATATAATGCCACCCCCATTCATCAATTTTATCTGCCCTGTCATACCAATAACATTTGTGCCTTGGAATCACAATAGTTATCTTCCTTCCAACAAGTCACCAAGATGCCAGTTTTGTATATATTTTCCTTTACTACCATACACTATAACTCTCCAGTTTTATTTGCATTCACATACACACATTTTAAAGTAGGTGTATTTTTATGTGTACCCTCAAGCTATTTTTTATCAGATGTTATAAGCGGTTTTGAATCATTTTTATCTGTGTGCTCTGTATTTAAATACACCTTTTTTTTACAACCACTTTTATCTGGGCATTCTAACTTATCTGGTTTGCCAGTATCCTTTGAAGATACCTCCGTCTGATCCATGCAGTTCTGAAGGATTTCTCCCCATGTTCTAGTTTAAAAGCTATTCTATGTCCTTTTTAAAAGTTAGTGCCAGAAGCCTAGGCCCACTCTAGTTAAGGAGGAGCCCATCCTATCCTGGAAGATTCCCCAGTTCCTAACAAATCTAAAACCATCTTCCATGCACCATCCACTCATCCATGCATTAAGATTCTGGAGATCATCCTGCCTCTGGGGTCCTGTAGTGGAATGCGGAGCATTTCTGAGAATGAAACCCCAGAGGTTTTGGATTTCAGTTTCCTACCTTAGGACTAGATTTACTATGCTGCATATGCTGATATCGCTAGTTAAACAGCACGTAACCCGTGTTGAATGCTGTTTATTTATTTATTTTTTATTTTTATATACCGGAGTTCCTGTATCAGATACAAATCACTTTGGTTTACATTTAACAGAAAAACTCTATAGGCTTTACATGGGTGCCCTAGGCCTTACATAGAACATGAAACATATCATAAAATTTTTATCATAAAATATCATCATTTTAAAGTATCATTTAAAAATCATTAAAATAAAGTATCATTTAAAAATAATTTATGATTTTTATCATAAAATATCATCATTTTAAAGTACTCTCGAATGATACTTCATAATGCTGTGCAATATAACAGAAGATTTCCTCCCCTTATGGCAATAAACTACTTTGCATGCATTTGCAAACATAAAATTGACTAAAGCATGCAAAACAGCTTATGCAAAAGCAATCTAATACTAAATAAAATATCACAGCTGATTTGAAAAAAGTCAGCCCCATTATTTTAGCATGTTTGAAGGAGGTGTAATTTATTTTTCTGAGGGAGCACCAGGCCACTAACAAGAGTCCCCGATGCTCGCACAGGAAAATTAAAAGGCAAAGATACCCAATACACACCTGTCCCCAAAGGCCATAATAAATCATCTCGGGGGGGGGGGGGGGGGGGGTGTTTGATAGTGACCCCCACCCTCCCTGCCACCACATACCAAGGAAATGTAAGGCTGTGTATTACTGAGAAAAAAAACAACTGGAAACTATAGCAACCAGCTCTTGCATGTGTGACCTCACTGTCTTTTCAGAGTCAAGGCAGGACAAGTTGGCAAGGAGACGAGCATGAGGACAAATCATGGTGTAGCATCTTTTTAATTATTTATATCTGCTATCTAGATCAAATAATGCTGAAGTCCCCCTACTCTAAAATCAGAGCATGTGCAAGATGTCTTGCTCTTTACCTAGAAATAGAAGAAATTCTCGAGAGTTTTAAAAAAGCTTAACTTTTGGATTTGGCACTGGTAAAAGACTGCTTTTAATCTGCTTTGAGCTACAGTGGTCTCATTCACTGTGCCAGGAAGACAGGTAGTACACAGCTGCTGATTCTGATTTCTCACTTCACTGGTGGAGGTTAAGGGTGAGAGACAGTGTGGAGGTAGCAAATGCTAGTGATTTTTTGTCTCTGAATAGTGAGGTAACATAGCATGCTCAGAGAATGAAGAAGAAAGTCTTACCAGGCTGTCAGACTTTTTTTGTCTGTCAATGTTTAACAGTTCTGTGTGGTGTCATTCAGAGCTACTGCACATAGCACAGCACAAATACATTATATATGTGACTGTGTGACACAGTTCTTTAAATAGTAAGTGGTACGGTAATTGGGGGTACAGTTAAAGTATCAAATTCATACAGTAAGTGGTACTACGAGTGGGGGTACAGTATCAATAAATTCATTTGCAATATCCAAAGCACTTCAACAAATTCTATCATGTCAGGAAAAGAGAGAGGAGGGAATCTTGGCTGGATTAGCAGCTTTGGAAAGTGCAGTAATAAAAAAGGCAATCCAGCACCTAAATTAAAGAGGGACTTTTTAATGTCCAAAATGGCAGGATAAGAATGCAGCTCAATACAGAAGAAATTAAAATGTATAAATCATGTGCCACTGTCACCTCTTCCTTTTCCTCTAGTTTTGGAGCAGAGGGACTAGTTGAGAGAGCCATCCATTAATTGATTCATTTTTTTCTCCTGAATGAAAACAAATCAAACAATCCTTGAACAGAAATTCATGGAAAACAAACCGAAAGCAAAAAGAATTGTTTTTCTTCTGCAGATCCCAAGACTTTGATCCTTCAAAACAGCACAAGGGCTGCTAGGCAGGAGTTGGGACTCATCTACTATGTCCCTAAAGGTCTCTTCTATGTGTATATCTCTTTGTCTTCCTCAGCTCCTCCAGGTCTGCCACTCAGGCCTCTAGTGATCAGGTTTCTTCTCTGAGAGCCAGGAATTCTTTACACTGAATGCATACATGCAACCTTTCACCAACAGGTTCATTGGACATCTGGTATATAAGATTGGATAGCCCCATTCTTGATGCTGGTCTTCTGTCTGCATCTTAATTTGTATGCACCTAAAGTTTTAAAAGTTGATAAAGGAGTATGACTCAATTTAAGGGTTTTTTAATTTGACTACATTTTTTAAATATATTAATTGTCATTTAAGTCTGTGGTTTTTGAATTTCATTACTAGGGGTATAATATTCAGTAAGGCAGCTAGTGGACATATTATACAGCTAAAGTTAGCCAAATAACTTTAAACCTGATCAGCCAGATTTTTCAAATGGCCAATTAGGTTTAGTTGTTGGGCCTTGCATGGCTGAATTGCCTGCCACTTAATGGATATCTTCAAAAGATATCTGATTAAGTAATACTCTTATCTTTAAAAAAAAAGTTTTTACTGTGGGCTTTCTGGCCTGCTTCGCACCCCTCTACCATAAATTTGTAATGCCTCTTCTGGCCGAGTCCCACCTCCCCCTCCACTAACCCATCCAATGTATAAAAAAGTGAAGAGATTCTTGGCACCAGCTCTTTCCTCTTGCTCTCTCCCCGTAAATAGAAAATAAAATAAGGCCTCCTTCCCCCATGACTCACAGCCCTTTTCTGAACTCTAACCCTTCCCACCCATCCAGTACCTGATTAAACAGAGAAGAGTCTCATTTCCAGCACCCAGGTGGCAGAACACTGTGATCCTCATCTGGCATTGCTCTGGCATTAGTGCTGGAAAAATAAGCTATCACTAAACTGTTCAGCCCAGCATCACTGTGCATCAGAGGGGTTTTGGGGGATTGCTCATCTAGCAGAAGTGCTAAAACATTGTAAAGGGGGCTAGGAAACATGTGGTCAAATTTTTTTTTTTAAATGATGAGTTCATCTTAACCAGATATCTTTTGAAAATAACCTGGTTAAGTGGCAGGTTATCTGACCATTGAAGTTCAGATTTCTTTAGACCTGCTTTGAGGTAGATATAAGGTTATCTACATAACTTAGCCAGTTATAGTTAGAAATTGGCTAAGTTATCCAAATAACATTACCCTGCCCTAGAACACCTTTTCATCTGGATAAATTTTAGCTCAATAATGACATATCTGTCAAAAATTTAGCTTAATAAGTGACTCAGAATTAAAAAAAACCTGACATTTAGCTGGATAACTTGTGAGCTATCAGGTGACTAAGGTTTGTGAATGACCAGAAAAAGAATTATAATTAATCACTAAAATCAAGATTGATTGAAAGTTATTCTAAATCACTAATCGACTTTTATTTTTAAGCTTTTTGCTCTATATATCAAAAGATGTGACTGGGATTGATGGGAGATGGGAATAAAACCAGTAACTAGTTTCCCAGGAACCAATACTCTGCCCTTACCGGGGGTTGGAGGCATTGCTAAGCCCCGACGGATTGGCGGAGAGTGATTGGCCAGCTGTCCCGAACCGAAACTGGAGGCGGGACTATAAAAACGCTGCCGACGCCGTTTTCCATTGAGAAGGACTTTGGTGAGAGGAATCTCTAAATGAATTTATTACCTGTCTCTGCCCTTACCGGGGGTTGGAGACATTGCTAAGCCCCGACGGAGAGGCAGGGTTAAATAGGGCCTTGCTGTATCATGGAGCTATCAAGGAGATGGCTAGAATGGAAGAGATCGAGGCTTACTGAGGACCTCTGCTGATTGGGGGGGGGGAGGGGGGTAGTGGCTGCCTAGCAGCCAGAATAATTACTACTTTTTAGCTGTTGGAGAAATTATGCAACCAATGGAATACCCCCTATCTTCTCTCATAATAGGAATCTCCCTACACATATTTTAAATTGAAGAAAAATCCTAGAAAACACAACTTATGCTATCAGAAGTTAGAGGTTTTGCAGTATGAAATGACCTCACATTTACAACTGTATTATGTCAAGCAGTTTGGGATACAACAGTACTTGAAAACAGTTCTTCAAAACAGCAGATCTTGGACCTGATTTTAGTTATTATAGTCATTGAAATGCTGTTTCTATAGCATCCTGGTCAGCTGGGAAGTAGACATATGCATTTGACTACAGAGGCCCAATTTACTAAGCTTTTTTCCATAGATAAAGAATAGGGAAAAACAGTAAATCAGGTCCAAGATCTGCTGTTTTGAAGAACTGTTAAATCATTAGGATTTTACTTTTGGAAGTTGTTACCGTACATTTTAGTTATTATAGTCATTGAAATGCTGTTTCTATAGCATCCTGGTCAGCTGGGAAGTAGACATATGCATTTGACTACAGAGGCCCAATTTACTAAGCTTTTTTCCATAGATAAAGAATAGGGAAAAACAGTAACAACTTCCAAAAGTAAAATCCTAATGATTTAACAGTAAAAGCAAATGAAGATCATAGGGAAAATTCTTTAAACTTGTACATACTTTACATACCGTATTATATATTACAGTCATTATTTCTTAAAGGAAAATATCTATTACTTATAGTGATGGTAGAACTAGCAAATATCACTCTATTCCAATATGTATTACAGTACACTAGCTTAATATTGGTTGCTTGGATTCCCTACTGTTTTTATTATATTTATTTTGTTAATCGTTTGGTGTTGCAGAAGTAATGTTGATGGAACAAAATAGTATGACAAGATAATGGTCTCCCACTTTGAAAATTAATGTCTTGTTTTTGTCTCACCATTGGTATCACAGCAGGAGAATATTATCCTGTCACAATGTTCTATTCCTTCTGTAATCTCTCTTAATTACACACAATTCAGACCTAACTTTCAGAATGATTTCTTGTATCCTGTGCTGAGGACAAAATATTTTACAGGAAAGACTAAGAACACTCTACTGGAGTTTCTTTTATAAGCCTTGAACTTTTCTTTCACAACATATTGTATTATTGAATTAAAAAAAAATGTTCTTGTGGGGGTATTAGCAAACACCAAATAAGACGGTTGCATAAACCTTTGCTCCTAGAGAACTTTTAGATCAGGACAGTAGATCTAAAATAAGTACATATTTCTCCATCATCTATGCAGCTTTGTTAGATTAAGATGTCTAGTTGCAAAGGGCAGTTAAATCTGATGTGGCTTTTGTTATTAACTCTAGCATTAAATGCTCAAAATATGATTCCTCCTCAATACAGAGAAAATGGCACTCGCTGAGAGCCTGTCCAGTAGCTCCAGTCCTAGAGCTGTATAGCTTGCAGGAGCTACAGTTGCCCATGGTAACACCTGTGAGATTAAAAAGTATTTGTTTGTTTTAAATGTACATCTTCAACAGTTCCAGGATTATGATAATAAACTGGAGGATCATGCAGACAAGTCTGTGGAAATCCTCTTGCAAGTAAAAAACAAGTTAAAAGAAGTGAATACATTGCAGCATGATTTAGAGGACCTGCCTAATCTGAACCATCAGAGCGATATCCACTTTCTTGGAACAGTGGGCTGCAAGTGAATGAATATGATATTTTTTTGGAGGCTTGGTTACTGAAGCTTTTAAACACATGGTTTGCCAAAGGCCTGGAAACAGAATGCGTACTTCAAGTGCTTTTTCACCTATTTAAAAATGCCCAGTACTAAGACCAATCATAGTTAAACTGCTGGTGATCGATATGCAGTCTGCTGTTCATGTGAAAAGCTCACTGGTACACATGGGAAGGAAAATACGAATTGTTTCAGATTTAGCAAAAACTACTGAGCAGTGATGCAAATGCTTCAGAATTAATACTTGCTCTGGCATATAAAGATCTACAGGTGGAGGGTCCTTCCTGTCTTGAGCACACCTTAATCATTGCATTCCACAGAAAGGCAGCTGTTGAAAGTTCCCATTTTAAAGAATTATCTTCAAGTTACCTGTTATGCCTTTTTAATAGTGGGGCCAATTCCAAGGAACTGTTTGCTCTTGAGCTTTGGGAAATAGAGGACTACAAGTCTTTTTCGGAAAAAGCTTAAAGGCCACCTATTTCAAACAAGTTTTCCTAATCATTTTTTTTAGATTTAGAATTTTTTTGAGTATATATGCAGACATATATAACAATAAACCAATAGTTATATCCAATGTATTGTCAAAATAAACATGGAAAAATACTCAATACAGTTTTCATCATATCCCCTCCCATGCCCATCTTCTGCTCCCCCCCACACACACACACACTTCATCATTAAGAAGAAAGAGGTGGGAAAAGCAATCAAGTATATAACTAACTCATAGACGGATTACCCATTGTAAAAAATACTTAAGAACTGGTGCCCAAACCTTCCGCACTACTCCTTCTTTCCCTCACATCTTAGCAGATAACAGTTCCAATCCCCATTTACACACTCCCTCTGACCAATCAGAACATTTGGATGGTACAGGTATCCACCACATATGCAGCAATGTCCTTCTCCCAGTATCTAGTAATTTCATCACCAAAACACATTTCTACCCTCTCCAGTCATCAATAGGCCAAAAAGACAAAACAAACATTTGAAGATTGTCAGGAATGTCCACTACAAACATAGAATTTATTTCTTGAATAATCTTAGCCCAATAGTTCTTAATGACTGGAGAAAAATACAAACTATGTGACATTGAACCAACTTGTCCACACACTGTTCAGCACAGGTCTGAGTAAGCCAAATTAATCACCTTCAGTTGAGCAGGTACCAAATAGGTACACATAGTAATGTGATAGTGCTGTTATATAGTATCAAGGGATAAGAACATAAGAACATAAGAACATGCCATATTAGGTCAGACCAAGGATTCATCAATCCTAGCATCCTGTTTCCAACAGTGGCCAATCCAGGCCATAAGAACCTGGCAAGTACCCAAAAACTAAGTCTATTTCATGTTACCGTTGCTAGTAATAGCAGTGGCTATTTTCTAAGTCAACTTAATTAATAGCAGGTAATGGACTTCTCCAAGAACTTATCCAATCCTTTTTTAAACACAGCTATACTAACTGAACTAACCACGTCCTCTGGCAACAAATTCCAGAGTTTAATTGTGCTTTGAGTGAAGGAGAACTTTCTCCGATTAGTTTTAAATGTGCCACATGCTAACTTCATGGAGTGCCCCCTAGTCTTTCTATTATCTGAAAGACTAAAAAACCGATTCACATCTTCCCATTCTAGACCTCTTATGATTTTAAACACCTCGATCATATCCCCCCTCAACCGTCTCTTCTCCGAGCTGAAAAGTCTCTTATATCTTCCCAAAAAGTCCTATATATCTTCCCAAGTATAATCCCATTCCTCATTTGGTATATTGCTTGGCCCTACATATCCACTCTTTTATTAATAAAAAATACCTTCTCCACCAGTGTTGGGCCCTTCATCACCATATCTCTCATCTCAGGGTTGCAGACCACATCTCGCAATTGTAAAAAAGCAACAAATGGAAAGAAATGTAGATAGAATTGCTCATGGAAACTTTTCCAAGAACAGAAAATGTCCTGGGTAAATAACTGAGAAAAGAGCTTCAAGTGCGAGAGACTCAACATATTGCATATGTGAGGTGACCACAACTATACTTATTCTGTAATCCCCCATAATAGGAGTGACCCCCAAGAGCTGTGGTGCACTCTCTGACCTCCAACACAGTCCCACCATTTCTAAGATGCCAGTTGTGACCCAAAATACACTTTAGGTAGCTTTGTAATTGAAGGGTACCAGCCTCCTTGGGGCCCCAATTCTCAAAGCCCAGCCTCACTCCAGAGTTGTCCATGATCAAGGATATATCACTGTGCAAGCATACTAACTAATGCTGCTCTATATTGCCTCATAAAATCCATGAAATTAATTACCGTCTCCCCCTTTTCTCTCTGTAAAGTGGTCAACTTTATACTTGCTGGTTTCCCCACCCAAATCAGACCCCCCACCAACTTACTCAACATTTGAAGAAATGCACGAGGTAACATTATGGGCAATATAACAAATAGATAAAGTATTCTAGGAAGCCAATTCATCCTAATCACATTTGCTCTCCCTTTCCAACTCATCAGCATTCTCCACCACAACCACCCCTCTTCCTTAAGCCTAGTGAGCAGGGGTAGATAGTTCAGGGAGTACAGCTCACTTACTTTAGCAGACAAGTTCAATCTCAGGTAATTAATCTTTTTCATTGCCCAATGAAAACGGCTCTGAATTCCATCTTGCTCTGTTGAACCCGGTAAAGCTCTAAAAGACATCAATTCAGATTTACATCAATTCAGATTTACTTAAATTCAATTTTTATCCTGAAACTTCCCCATATATATTTAATACTATCCAATAACCCTGGAATAGATCTCTCAAGATCAGTCATATATACTAATACATCATCAGCATGTTCTTGGACCTGCATGGTTATATTCTTTATCTCATTGGACTCCCTTTTTTTTTTTTATTTATGAATTTTCACATTCCATACAAAAATTTTATCAAAATATCTTGCCAATAAGAAATACAGCTCATTTACATCAGGCATAAAGTCAAAATTAAATAGGATAATTACTTATCCTAAAAAAAAAGAAAAAAACCCCCAATATAAGTAAATGAACATCTAACTACAAGAAAAATGTTTGAGATCCATTACAAACATGAAAAGGAGCCATATTCAAAGGTAACAAACACAAATTAGCATAGTACTTGGAATTTCAATATATTCCTATTCTCCCGAATCTATTTTCCGAGAAGGTTTTTTTAACTGCTCTGTGTCTGAGAAGGAATAATCCTTCCTCCCATACTTGATTACACACCTACAAGGATACTTTAAAAGAAAGAAATCTCCTTTTTCTTCTACTTCTTTTTTAAAACTCAGAAACTTTTTTCTACGTAATTGTGTATTTTTTTCCAGGTCAGGGAAGATCCATACTTTCTGGCCAAAAAAAGTTTAGTTCTGTTACAAAAGAATAACTTTAAAATGTTATCTTTATCCGTTATAAAAGCGAATTGTATTAATAGAGTACTTCTATCATTAATATCCAATTCATCTTGGGATTTCTGTAATAATTCTGAAATATTAATCGATGATTCTAATATTTGTTCTTTCTCAGTACTAGCTTTCACTATCTGTTCTCTTCTCTTTTTTTTTTCCCCAACATAAAATGCTCTGACTATTACAGGATACGCTTGATCAGGTATATTTAGAATTTTGTTAGCATATACTTTAAACAACTCAATTAGGCTTAGATAATCAGAAACAGGGAAATTAGTTATCCTCAGATTCAATGCCCTTACAGTATTTTCCAAAGTTTCAATCTTTCTCTGAAGTATTATTTCATTTTTTATCTGACACTTGAATATTCTCAATATGTTTCAGCCGATTGTCTATGTTACCAATTTATTTCTGCTGCTCTTGAATCTTACTGCTATTCTCTTTAAAAGATATATTCGTCTGCCTCACTTCACCTGTCAAATTTACAATAAGCGAATCAATTGTAACCATATAATTCCAGAGAGATTCTAAAGTTATATTGTTGGGTTTCATTACTTTCAGATTAACTTGATCTAATTTTATAACATCAGCCATAATTGTATTAGACATCTTAGGTGTACTGAAGTCTCTAGGTTCTGTATGAGATCCTCCTTCCCCGCTTGTTTCCCGATCTTCTTCCATTCAAGGAGATTCCACCTGATGACCACTTATTTATATTTCTCCTTCTTGTGAGTTTAAGGCAATTTCATTACCATTAATAACCTCTCGAGAATCCTCAGGCTCAATTAAGGGAATTGTCCCCTTATAGCCAGGAGGAGATGGTATATCGGGTGCCCCCGGACTTAGAGATATTTCAGAGGCCTGGTGGGGAAGATTTTGCTCAGAATCATCCCGCACAGCGGCCTGTACAACGGGGGAAATTTGAGAGGATTCCAGCCAATCTGATACCGATCTTTGTCCAGGTATAGAAGAAATATTTGAGACAAGGCGCAATTTAGCCTTTCTCTTTGTATGAGGCATATTAGTTTCAATGTAATTTAAACCGGAACACTTCAAGGTACAGTTGGAATCTTGTACTATTTATCAATGTGTAAGGAATCTCAGTGGAGAGGAAGTTGTTAGAGAGAACCTCAGCAAAATCATTCAAGAAAAATATCAACTCACAGTTTAATACTTCCAGGCAATTTAGGCAAATCAGGCAAAGCCATGCTAAGCCAGACACACCTGCGCGCGCCCCTTAGGTGTGCGTGGCTTTGGCGGCGCACCTGGCATCGGCTGCGCGCCGCCGTCGGCAGCGTTTTTATAGTCCCACCTCCAGTTCCGGTTCGGGACAACCGGCCAATCACTCTCTGCCTCTCCGTCGGGGCTTAGCAATGTCTCCAACCCCCGGTAAGGGCAGAGACAGGTAATAAATTCATTTAGAGATTCCTCTCACCAAAGTCCTTCTCAATGGAAAACGGCGTCGGCAGCGTTTTTATAGTCCCGCCTCCAGTTTCGGTTCGGGACAGCTGGCCAATCACTCTCCGCCAATCCGTCGGGGCTTAGCAATGCCTCCAACCCCCGGTAAGGGCAGAGACAGGTAATACATTTGTTTAGAGATTCCTCTCACCAAATTCCTTCTCAATGGAAAACGGCGTCGGCAGCGTTTTTATAGTCCCACCTCCAGTTCCGGTTCGGGACAGCCGGCCAATCACTCTCCGCCTCTCCGTCGGAGCTTAGCAATGCCTCCAACCCCCGGTAAGGGCAGAGACAGGTAATACATTTGTTTAGAGATTCCTCTCACCAAAGTCCTTCTCCTCATTGGACTCCCTTAACATTTCTGCCAAAGTTTCGATTACGAGAGTAAATAAAAACAGGATAAGGGGGCACCCTTGACTAGTTCCTCGAGCCAGCTAGAAGCTTTCTGATACATTCCATTTACTATAACTGCAGCCTTGAGAGACATATAAAAAGCTTTAATCCACTTCTTCATATTATCCCCCAATCCAAACCTACTTTCCCAATGACTTCTTTCAAAAATTGCCATTCCACCATCAAACGCTTTTTCCCGCATCTAAAGATATGATTGATGACCTACCCCATCCTTCATCTCTGAATCAATAATCACCACTGTTCATAAATCATTATCACTAGACCACTGTCCTAGAATAAAACCTGCTTGATCCCTATTAATCAACATTCCCATATACTGTACTTATCCAACCTATGTGCAATATATCTTAGCAAATATCTTTATGTCTGAGCTTTTCCCTCCTTATGAATCAATGAAATAACTGCTTCATAAAAAATCAAGGGTAATAAAAACCCCCTCCTCCAACACATTCTGGAACAACCTCACTAATATTGAAGCCAATTGTTCAGCAAAATGCCTCTGAAATGTCTCCTGGAGAGCTATATACCTGCATCCCTACTTTGTCCTTCTTTATAAAACTCTGAACCTTACTTCCTCCAAAAGTCGGGCATGCAGTCTACCAGGTTTATTACTATTTTAAAAGAAAATTTGTCTTTCACAGTTTTCATCAAATCACCTATCCTGACATGTAAAATACTATTGTATTGTGCCTGCAATATTAAGAATTTGCATTTGTTTAAAACAAAAGGGCAAACCCCGATAAATAAGGCTAATTCATTCATTTTGTTTTAAATAAATTATTTGGGCCTAGGTTTAATCCCAAAACTGGGGCCTCAGCTAGGACATAGACCAAAGCCTAAAGGGGCCTAGGCAGAGGCGCTGGAGTCGCACTTGGGCCTAGGCTGAGGTCCAAAACAGGGATTGTGACATAGGCCTGAGCATGACACCGGGGTCTTGGCGGAGGCATGGGTTGATGCCAGTGCCTTGGCTGCAACCCCGAAAATTAAACGAAAAAAAAAAATTACCTGATCCACCGGGTATCCATTGAAGGCTGGATCCTGATACCAGGGCCTTGGTCTAGGCCGGAGCAGGAACCCAAGCTCGAGACTGCAACTCGAACTGAAGGGTAGGTCCCAATGCTGGGGACTTGGCCCACACACAGGCCTGATGATGCGCCCCAACCCGGAGGCTAGATCCTGGTGCCTGGACCTCGGACTAAGCTGTAACCTGAGCCCAGGCCGAGACCCAGGCCTGGACTCAGGCCCGACACCATGACCCATCACGAAGGCTGATCCTGACACTGGGGCCTAGGCCTGGACCCAGATCTGCTGCCAGGCACTCGACATGCTCAGGCCCATATCTGGGAGATCCTCTTCTATCCTCTTCCGCTCTTCAATGCTAAATGATGGTATCTGCTGTGGTTGCAGCATCGGGTCTGGGCTCAGGCCAAGTCCCCGGTACCAGGACCCAAGCTCCAGCCTAGGCCAAGACCCAGGCACCGGGACCTGGTATTTGGGACGGGTTGTGGCATTGGGCCTGGGTATGGCCCAAGGCTTCAGCATCGGGACCTGGCCTCCAGGTTGGGTCACGGCATCGGGCAGGGCTTGGGCTCCAATCTATGCCGAGGCCCAGGTACCAGGATCCGGCCTCTGGGTCAGGTTGTGGCATTGGGCTTGGGTCTGGGCCGAGGCCCTGGCACTGGGACCTAGTCTCTGGGTTGAGTCACAGTGTCGAACCTGTGCTAGAGCTCTGGCTTAGGACAAGGCCTTGGCCTAGAGTAGGCCGAGGCTGGGATCACCTACCATGGCCTCGGCCTATGCAAGTCCAGGGCTTTGGCCTATGCTTGTCAGCAGATCCCTACCAGACCTGCTAAGAGGGAGCCGGGGAGTGTCCAGGTCCCAGCATTTATCTGGGAGGGAGGGAGGTTTAGTTTTTGTTTTTTGGCCATTTTTAAGGAGTATTTTTTTTATTGCTAGATTTGGTTTTTTTTCACACAAATCAAACAAATCAAGCAATCCATGAACTGAAATTTGTGGGAAAAAAAACCCTCCTGAAAACAAACTAAAATACGAAAAAAAAAGTCTTTCTCCCCTGCACATCCCTATGCAACATACCTAATTCTTGTAATACCATTGCATGTCTTGCCCTCTTATGTTCTGCCTACCTTCATTCAATTGTTTGCATTAATTCCTGCCTCTTAGCTTCTCTTTGTCTTCTCTTATGAGCCGCCAAAGAGATACATTGACCTCTTGTAGTATTCTTCCCATCTCCAATAATGTTTTAATATTCACCTCTGGAGTGTCATTAAATGAGACACACTCATTCAAACTTTTGATTATATTTTGGCAGACTGTCTCATCAGATAATAAGGATTCATTCAATTGCCACCATGGTCTCCCCCTCTGATCTTCAGAACCTTAAAAAAAAGTGACCGGGCAGTGATCAGAGATTACCATAGTATGTATAAGGCAATCCATCACCCTCCATTCATCCTTTCCCACCCATCACATTTCCAGCCAAGAGTATAAAAAAGGGTATAAAAAGGTAAAACCTCTTGTTCCTGGTACTTCTTTTGCCAAATATCTATCAACCCCACATCTCTTAACGTACTTCGTAGAAATTTCATAGCCACCTTATTGCAGATTCTTATATAGGGCTTCCTGACCTTATCCACTTTTGCATTCATTACGATAATGAAATCCCCCCACCCCATTGGTAACACTCCCCTAACCCTAACCCTCTCCTCCCCTCCTCTCTAACAATTCTACAAATACCGTGGAAAAAATGTTTGGGACCATTCATTCGGGGCATAAATGTTGAGTAAGGTGACAGAATAATCCTCCACTCTCCCTCATACCAGTAAAAATTTCCTTTCTGGATCCCTTATCACTTTTTCCACCTGAAACTGAATGGTTTTTCCAATAGGAATAGTGACTCATCTCTTTTTCTTCCCAATAAAGAAAGAGGAGAAACAGTCAGTCATCAATCTATGGGACTTTCAATTTACAATAGCCATCTCATTCTGGCCAATGTTAACCAGTCCTAACCCTTAATGACCCCAAATCCACCATAGCATCTGCCACCCCCCCCCCCCCCCTCTTACCATCACTACTATCTCACTCTCCATATTCATAGATAATAGTGCCCTTCCCCCTTCAGCACCATGCCTTCCCCCCCCCCCCCCCCTTAGCAGAACCGCTTTCTGCTTTTCTTGGTCAGTAGCAGCTCTGTGGATTTTCCCAGAAAGGTCATCTTTCCTCCTACATCTCAATGTACACTCCTCCTTTCCTCTGAAGAATCTCCTTCTCTTCTGGGTCTCCTCTGATTCTCTTCTTGCCTCAGGAAGTGCTCCTTCAGCAAATTCTAGACTCCTAGCACTTTCCTCTCCTGGAATCCTTCATTTCATTAAGGCCTGGACAACCTCTTCCCAGGTCCTAGCCACTTTCACCGAGCAGGAAAGCTTTTCCTCCTTTCTTCCTGAGATGGCACCCCAGAAGAATGCCAGATCTTGGAAGTCTGTTTCCTTATCTCCTTGCATCATATGGGTGCAGTAGAATTTATTCGCCCTCACAGCAGTGCTAGACCCTCCCCCCCACACACACATACACACATTTACATTACATGGAGCAAGAGCAGATTAAGACTCATGGCACACGCTGTTGGCAGTCAGACCAGCTGAAGCCACTAATGCATGCAAGTGAAGGCTAAAACTGCTGATAGAGGTCAGAATTTGACATCATTTTGCAATACAAACTTAGGTAGGGTTTTCTAATTGAAGTTATTTTAATAAAGGTTAATATGAGCTATTCACAGAGTGTTACAGGGGTAGTAGGTTCTATGAGCTGCCATATTGCTTGGTTCACTTAGCCCTTGGTACTACATACTAGCTACTGGTGATGAACATTTATTAAAAAAACAAATGCAATAAATGAGGCTGTGTTAATTTTGGTCTGAAAGGAACAAACTGAAAATGGACTTTAAATGAGCATTTTTGAGCATTTTTGTATTTATTTTTAAAAATGGCCTCAAATTAGTGGGGCAATTGACCAGGATAAATTGGTTTTGTTTTGTGTCTATGGCCCCAACTTAGACTCTCCAGACTTTTTCAAAATGCTTTCCACAATGATTTCTGCAGTAGATGAGGTTGCACAATTAAGCTCTGGAATTTGTTGCCAGAGGATGTGGTTAGTGCAGTTAGTGTAGCTGGGTTCAAAAAAGGTTTGGATAAGTTCTTGGAGGAGACGTCCATTAACTGCTATTAAACAAGTTTACTTAGGGAATAGCCACTGCTATTAATTGTATCAGTAGCATGGGAGCTTCTTAGTGTTTGGGTAATTGCCAGGTTCTTGTGGCCTGGTTTGGCCTCTGTTTGAAACAGGATGCTGGGCTTGATGGACCCTTGGTCTGACCCAGCATGGCAATTTCTTATGTTCTTATGTAAGATCCCTTGTATTGAAAACAAGATAATCTATGAAGATCCCATGTTACTGATGCAATTAATAGCAGTGGCTATTCCCTAAGTAAACTTGATTAATAGCAGTTAATCTACTTCTCCTCCAAGAACTTATCCAAACCTTTTTTGAACCCAGCTACACTAACTGCACTAACCACATCCTCTGGCAACAAATTCCAGAGATTTATTGTGTGTTGAATGAAAAAGAATTTTCTCCGATTGGTCTTAAATGTGCTACTTGCTAAATTCATGGAATGCCCATTAGTCCTTCTATTATTCAAAAGTGTAAATAACCGATTCACATCTTCTCATTCAAGACCTCTCATGATCTTAAAGACCTCTATCATATCCCCCCTCAGCCATCTTTTTTCCTAGCTGAACAGCCCTAACCTCTTCAGCCTTTCCTCTTAGGGGAGCTGTTCCATCCCCTTTATCATTTTGGTTGCCCTTCTCCATTGCAAATATATCTTTTTTGAGATGCGGCGACCAGAATTGTACCCATTGTATAAATGGCGAAATGCATTCAGAGCCACTTTACGTGATGCTATTATTATGCAGCAAGAAAGTGTAAAGAATTAAATCAAGAGTTAGAGGCTCTAGACCAGTGGTTCTCAACCTTTCTAATGCCGTGACCCCGAAATACAGTTCCTCATGTTGCGGTGACCCCTTGCCCCGCCCTTGCCCCGCCCTCGCAGGGCGAGGGCGGGGTGAGGGTGGGGCTTTGGTCATATGGGGGCGGGGTTATGGATGGGGTTGGATTTTAGTGCATACTTATTTATTATGACATTTATAAACAGAACCACCATTCCTCATAAAACAATAAAATTAAGAAACATAAAGCATCAGTTATAATAGTAAAACCATACTAATAAAAGAATATTTTAAAATTACTGATAAATAGAATTTCTATTAATTAAAATCATATACATTTTTATAATTTCCCACACACCAATAATATTTCAAAACAGCACATATATCAAATAACACACAATAATTAAAACTAATAAGGATTTTAAAAAGCCCCTGCTGTCCATACATGGGAGCTCTTGATTTCCAGTCACCCTGATATTGTCGAGGATTAGGAGGTTATCCTCTCTCTCTCACACATACACTCACATGTCCATTCTCTCTCACACATACACTGTCACATACTTACACATTCATGCTCTTATACCCACCATAACCTCTCACTCTCACAGACACTGATACACTCTCCCCCCCCCCCCCCACTCACACACACTCTTACTCCCCTGGATTTTCTCATACACACTCATGCTCTCACTCTTACTGGCTCCCTCACAACCTCAGAGCCTCTCAGATAAAAGTCTATGCAGCAGAAATAATGCTGAATGTTGAGAATTGTGTTATGCAGACTAATCTGGAAAATGCACGAATTTCTACATGAGTCATAATGAATCAGTCCTCAGCTGCAGCCTTCAATTGATTATCCTGGCTCCCTTTAATAATGTTTGCCAAATACAGTTCATGTGTAACAGCAATCCTAATTCTCCACCAGATCAAGCTGATTTCACATCCCACTTCATACTTTGTCACCTCCAGCTGAGTCAAACAATTAATCTAATTACTGCCACTGCTGCCACGTGGCTATTGGGGAGGCGCTGATTGCTGCTATTGGCACCAGTGTTGCCAACCTCGCTTATTTACCGCGAGATTGGGCTTCTTTTTGTAGTCATTCGCGGGTTTTTTTTTTCCGATTCGCGGGTTTGCTTTTAATTGGGCTATTTTTTCTGCCAGTCGTGTTTTTTTGGGCTTGTTGGGCGGGACTTGTGCTCTGAATCATGTTACAGTGATTGGCTGCTGCGATGAAGCCTGTCCATAGCAGGCGCACCCTATCCCTATATTGCAGCAGTAAGCCAATCAGAGCAGGAGCTGCAAGCCTTGTTGATGCACACGTCAGGAGCACATTTTGTGGGCAGACCTAGCCAGCACTGCACAGCATCTCACGTGGGCGGAACGGGAAGAGCAGCACGGCATTGGAGCGCAACAGCAAAGGAATCCAGAGTGTGCAGCTACAGCCAGGTAGCAGGAGGGGAGGAATTAGGATGTAGGGAGGGGGAATGAGTGTGTGGTGACCAGAGATGTGCTGGGAGGAGGGAATCAGCGTGTGGGGGGCCAGAGATGTGCTCGGAGGGGTTACGGAGGGGGGGAATGAGAGTGTGGTGACCAGAGATGTGCTGGGAGGAGGGAATCAGCTTGTGGGGGGCCAGAGATGTGCTCGGAGGGGTTAGAGAGGTGGGAATGTGTGTGAGGGGCCAGAGATGTGCTTGGAGGGGGCTGAGGAGAGAGGAATGAGTATGTGGGGGCCAGAGATGTGCTAGGAGGGGTTAGGGAGGGGGGAATCAGTGTGTGTGGAGCCATAGATGTGCTCGGAGGGGTTACAGGGGGGGGGGGGGGGGGGAATGAGAGTGTGGGGACCAGAGATGTGCTAGGAGGGGTTAGGGAGGGGGGAAAGAGTGTGGGGGCCAGAGATTTGCTTGTAGGGGGGTGGGGAGGGGGGTATGAGTATGTGAGGGCATTAACTGCTATAAAAAAATAAAATGTTTTTTTTTTTACATCTGCTTCCCTTTCTAATTTTTTGCCATTTCCTTTAATATTGTCTTTTTTTCTATTTCTTTTCTCTCCACCTGTCTTCTTCCCTCAAACACACGGTCAGGTTCTCATTCTCACATGCATTTCTCTCTCACACACACATACACAGGCTCTCACTGGCACAGGCTGTCTGAGTCTCACACACAGGCTCTCTCACACCCCCACATGCTACCTTGCTCAAGCACAGGCTCTCACTCTTACATGCTGTCTCTTTCACACACACAGAGGCTCTCACATGCTGTCTCTGCAAACACACACAGTCTCTCAACTCATCTCATACTCGCACACACCTCTCTCTTACCTCTGGGCCTCTTCTTTACGGGTTGCCACAGGATGGGCTCTGCAGCGGCCCTAGTCTTCCCGGCCTGCTGCTCCTCTTCTGCACGCAGCTGAAGCGCCTCCTCCTTCCTGCCCGTGCGGCTCCGGCAGTGTTGCCAGGTTTTCATGAACGAACAAGAACTTTTTTCCAAAAAAACAAGCCCAAAACACATGAGATTGAAACATTTTATTTTTTTATAGCAGTTAATGCCCTCACATACTCATACCCCTCTCCCCAGCCCCTCCAAGCAAATCTCTGGCCCCACACACTCTCATTCCCCCCCCCCCCCAGCACATCTCTGGCCCCACACACTCTCATTCCCCCCCCCCCCCCCAGCACATCTCTGGCCCCACACACTCTCATTCCCCCCCCCCCCCCCCCAGCACATCTCTGGCCCCACACACTCTCATCCCCCCCCCCCAGCACATCTCTGGCCCCACACACTCTCATCCCCCCCCCCCCCCCCCCCCATCACATCTCTGGCCCCACACACTCCATCCCCCCCCCCCCCCCCCCCCCCCCCCCCAGGCAACATCTCTGGCCCACACCACTCTCATTCCCTCCCCCCCCCCCCCCCAGCACATCTCTGGCCCCACACACTCTCATTCCCATTCCCTCCCCCCCCCCCAGCACATCTCCTGGCCCCACACACGTTCTCATTCCCCCCCCCCCCCAGCACATCTCTGGCCCCACACTCTCATTCCCCCCCCCCCCCCCCAGCACATCTCTGGCCCCACACACTCTCATTCCCCCCCCCCAGCACATCTCTGGCCCCACACACTCTCATTCCCCCCCCCCAGCACATCTCTGGCCCCACACACTCTCATTCCCCCCCCCCAGCACATCTCTGGCCCCACACATCTCATTCCCCCCCCCCCCCCCCAGCACATCTCTGGCCCCCACACTCTCATTCCCCCCAGCATCTCTGGCCCCACACCTCTCATTCCCCCCAGCACATCTCTGGCCCCCCACACTCTCATTCCCCCCCCAGCACATCTGGCCCCACACTCTCATTCCCCCAGCACATCTCTGGCCCCACACACTCTCATTCCCCCCCCCTCCCAGCACATTCTGGCCCCACACTCTCATTCCCCCCTCCCAGCACATCTCTGGCCCCAACACTCTCATTCCCCCCCCTCCCAGCACATCTCTGGCCCCCACACTCTCATTCCCCCCCCCCCAGCCCACATCTCTGGCCCCCCACACTCTCATTCCCCCCCCTCCCAGCACATCTCTGGCCCCACACACTCTCATCCCCCCCCCCCCCCCCCCCCTCCTCCCAGCACATCTCTGGCCCCACCACTCTCATCCCCCCCCCCCCCCCTCCTCCCAGCACATCTGGCCCACACACTCTCATCCCCCCCCCCCCCCCTCCCCCAGCACATCTCTGGTCCACACACTCTCATTCCCCCCCCCTCCCAGCACATTGCTGGCCCCACACACTCTCATTCCCCCCCCCCCCTCCCAGCACATTCTGGCCCCACACACTCTCATTCCCCCCCCCTCCCGCACATCTCTGGCCCCACACACTCTCATCCCCCCAGCACATCTCTGGCCCCACACACTCTCATTCCCCCCCCCTCCCAGCACATCTCTGGCCCCACACACTCTCATTCCCCCCCCCCCAGCACATCTCTGGGCCCAACACACTCTCATTCCCCCCCCCTCCCAGCACATCTCTGGCCCACACACTTCTCCCCCCCCAGCAATCTCTGGCCCCACACACTCTCATATCCCCCCCTCCCTCCCCAGCACATCTCTGGCCCCACTACACTCTCATTCCCCCCCCCCCTCCCTCCTCCCAGCACATCTCTGGCCCCACTACACTCTCATTCCCCCCCCCTCCTCCCAGCACATCTCTGGCCCCCACACACTATTCATTTCCCCCCCCCCCTCCCAGCACATCTCTGGCCCCACACACTCTCATTCCCCCCCCCTCCAAGCACAATCTCTGGCCCCACACACTCATTCCCACCTCCCTAACCCTCTCCGAGCACATTTCTGGCCCCCCACACACTCATTCCCCCCAGTACATCCCCAGCCCCCACACACTCATTCCCCCCAGTAATCCCCGGCCCCCACACACTCATTACCCTCTCCCAACATACTAACTCCTTCCCTCCTGATACCTGGCTGTAGCTGCACACTCTGGATTCCTTTGCTGGTTTTCTCCAACGCTGTGCTGCTGGTCTTCCCGTTCCGCCCACGTGCGATGCTGTGCTGGCTGGGTCTGCCCACAAAATGTGCTCCTGACGTATGCATCAACAAGGCTTGCAGCTCCTGCTCTGATTGGCTTACTGCTGCAATATAGGGATAGGGTGCGCCTGCTATGGACAGGCTTCATCGCAGCAGCAGCAGCCAATCATTGTAACAGAGCACAAGTCCCGCCCAACTTGTGCTCTGTTACAGTCCGCCCTGATTCAGAGCACAAGTCCCGCCCAACAAGCCCAAAAAAACGCGACTGGCAGAAAAAATAGCCGCGGACTGGCAAAAAACCCCAACGGCCCGGTACCGGTGGTTGGGGACCCTGCTTTAGGCGACCCCTGTGTTGTGGTCGTTCGACCCCCGCCGGGGTCGCGACCCCCAGGTTGAGAACCGCTGCTCTAGACTCAGATATTAAACAAATGAGGCACAGAAAATCCATTCTAGAGACTATAATATGCTATAACAATTTCATAAACAGAAAATAAAACATAATATGCTGTTAAACCAGAGGGCTGCTGTATTTTTTTCTCAAGGTGCAAGATATTATATAGAGACTATCAAGTCCAGTTGGGTACTGGATAAATATCTAAGGAACAAAAAGGCTAGATATAAAGTAAGTTCTTTGATTTCTACGAATAGTGAGATTGTTGTTATGGATAGTGGCATCAAGCAGCAGTTTGTGCTTTCCTATAGGCAGCTGAATTAATCTGAATTTGTAGCTTCTGAGTGTATGCAGATGTTTTTTGATAATTTACAGTGATCTAGAGTGAGATTCTCTAGAGGCTGAAATCTCAATATAAGACATTTACAGTACCATTAACTCCCTGCTTCTAAATAAATTACAAGCACCGGATGGACTGCTTATGAGTTTTATAAGAGTCTTTTCCAAAGAGCTGGCACATCAGATGTTGGTATTGTATAATGGTTTTATTGCTGTAGACATGCTGGAGGGTTCCTTTCATGATGCAAATATCAATCTTTAGGAGAAATCAGATAAGGACCCTATATATATCCAGAACTATTGACCTATCTCACCTCTTAATGTAGATTACTAAATTTATGCCAAATTTTAGCTGCTAGGTTGATAAAAGTGGTGGATGGCATCATACATAAAGATCAATGTGGCTTTATGCTAGGCAATATGGCATCTGATAACTCTAGATTGCTATGTAATATTCTTTCTGTAGCACCTGGTATGGATATTCCATTAGCTGATCTGCCATTGGATCCTGAAAAGACTTCCAACAGAGTGGCATTATTTGTTTTCTTCTTTGCAATGGTTTGATTTTGGTGCCAAGTTTATACATTTGATCAAGCTTCTGCATTCTTTGCCCAGGGTCAGGCTCTGTGCTAATGAGTCCCTTTCTAGCCCTGTATTTCTATACAGCAAAGCAAGACGAGACTGCCTGCTCTCCCCTCTTTTGTTTAACCTAGCTCTAGAGCCACTCACTCAAGCCACCTGGCAACGTGTCAATAGTGAGTTTTCATTATTGAAATTTCAAATGCAAGTTCTCTGTTTTTGCTGATGATCTATTAGCTTTTATATCTCTGGCTACTTGCTTTCTTGCGTGTAATTGACACCTTTTGTCAATTTTCTGGTTACAAAATAAACTTTTGAAAATTTACTAGAGCTGAATTCCTTAGCAAATCCTTAATTCTTCTTTGGAATTATCACGTGATTAAGGAAAACTTGTCCCATTTCTACATTCAATGGTCTGCAGGGGTTCTCAAATACTTTGGAATGGTAGAATGGTGATACCATGGACTAATGGGAATAAACTATTGGGAAGGACCTTACAACTACATGGTCTTGGGATTTTCCCTGGATTTTCCCTGCCTATCTCCTTACTCAGATGCAATTAGAAAAATCACATCCAAGTCTGCTGCAGTAACTTCCTCTTTTATTAGCAATGTGTTGCAATTTTAATTAAAATAGGAACTAAGCATCATTTTATATCTTTACAATGTTAGCATGTGATTCTCTTACCATAGCATTTTATTTCAGCTCATCCAATCTTATTTCTGCATTTTATTCCAGAAATATATCATGTCCGTCATTATAAACATTATCTTAATGAGTGAACATTTTCCAATCTTATCACACAATTTTTCTGCAATGCTGTGCAATATCAGAAGTCAGCAACTTTAATGCTACTATGGCATAATGATCTCATTTCCTTTTATCCTATATCTTAGACTTACTTCTGAAAAGTGCGGCCTTAAGCTGTTTCAGAAACTTCTGTTTAGCTAGAAATTTCCTTCATGATTCTTTATTAGTTGCTACAGCACAATCTCTGCCTTTGGCCTACTCTGATAGCTAAAATGCCTTCTAAGTTTCCACAGACTCCACTCTGTCTGTATGGTAGAACTCTTGATGATATTATGGACACTAATGAGAATAAACTATTAGCTATAGTGAAGGATCTTACAGTTAAGTTGTCTCCCCTCTATCCTTTGTGGTGGGGGAGATTGGAAGCCATTAAAATGGTCATCATTCCCAGGGATTGGTCATTCAGTGGTCCGCATGCTAGGATAAGACAATTTGTATAGTGCTTTCTGCACTCAATCTTTGTTAATTTCCCAGATTTTGCCATATATCACAAAGCTTTCATATTATGCCAGGGCTCAGTGTGACTCTTTGAAGATCCAGCTGTTACTAAATCTGTTTGACTTCAATTGGAGGAAGCTCTTGCTTTTCTAATTCCATTGATATATCTCATTGAAATATCAGTTTCTTCTGCTAATAAAAAAAAATTGTATTTTCTGCTATAGGGGATGTCTTCTTATTTCTCTCCAGTAAAGTTAATCAAGACTTTCAATAGTCTGGACAGACTCCCTTGTAGTACAATAATACATTTCAAATTAATGTTTCCCATTCCATGGAGTCATTGGTCGAGTAAAGGTATATGGTCTTTAGAGTATGTGGTTTCTAATAATCATTTAAAGTCTTTTTCAGCCTTGTGTCAAGAAAATGGTTTGCCTGTTCGCCAATATTTCTCGTGGCTCTAACGTCCGCATTATATTTTAGCAGGTAACATTAATTTTTTGGCTCTGCCTAACTCTTCTTTCTATCAGTTGACATGTAATGTGGATTTGCCTCCACTAAGCCTGCATTTGGTTTTAATACAATTTTGAAACTTTAAATTAGTTCCAGGTGTGTAGGCACTGACAAGGTATGGGAGTATGATTCTGGTGTAGAATTAGAGCCTGTTCAGTGGTCCTCATTCTAGGATAAGACAATTTGTATGGTGTTTTCTGCACCCTTAACTCAATCCATGTTTATTACAGCATTTTGGGTTTCATGGACACCTGTCAAGTTTGCTAAATCTGTGCATTCTACTGATTCTCTCTGTTGATCTTGTAATAACTCAGTGGGTTTGTTTTCCCATTTGCATTTTTTGTCCTAACCAAAATGTTTTTGGGATAAAGTTTGGGAGCATAATTGCACTATATTACATTTTAAGATGTCTCTTAGATACCTCTTAGTTATTTGGAAATCTTTGGCCTTGGACAATTATTTATTGTATCAGGATAAGAGACTTTTGGATTTTATGCTTTCAGTTGCACCACTGGAAGGACAATTCTGTTTTGGATTTCAACATGTAGTGCAACACTACCTGTCTGTCTTCTAAATATGAGTTGGCTGCTTTGGAGAAATGCAGACATGGTCTTGTTCAAAGGAAAATGAAGAACATGAGTCTTTCTTTTTCAGTTGTAAGTTCCATCATTTGACTCTTTTGTATGCCCGGAAATCCAATGTCCTTAACTTGTTCCTTGAATTATAGTGTTGATTGATGTTTGTTTTGGGGTTTTGTTGTATTGTGTTATTTTGTTTTTTGGTATATGCTTATAATAAACTATTTGAATTTTAAAAAATGATGTTTCTGAGACTTTTCAGAACTCTCCTGTCCCCAAGAAAGACAGCTGGGACCTCCACAACCTTCTCCAAACCCCTTCCTGACTCTTTCCTAACTCCAAAACAAGACTCTAGGCTCAGGCCTAAATGGATGGGCTTAGGGTAGCCCAGTCAGAACTTCCACAGGCCCCTCCAACCCTGCACCTCACCCCAGGAAAAATTGCCACAATCAGGAAAGTCCTCAACCCCCACTTACCCCTTTTTGATGGTCCCCCCTAGGGTCTAAAAAGCAGAAGCATTGCTCACTCACTCCTGCCTTGGGTGCAGTAAAGTTAAAAATGGCACCAGCCTCAGATGTGGCTAGTTCCATTATGTAGTACAGCTGTACATGTTGTACGGCCATATAACATAATGGTTCCGGCCTCCTCTGAGGCTGGTGCCAAAGTGATGTCACTTCAGCATCAGTCTCAGTTTGGCCAGCAACATTTTTTAGAATGACTAGGACAGGATCAAGGAGGCCTTGCTGCTGCCCTTTCAACCCAGAGGGACCCCTGCAGGAATAAATGGGGCTGGAAACCTTCCTGGTCCAGGCAATATTTTTGGCTAAGTTAAGGCCAAAGTGATACCAATCTGTAGCTTTCTATAAATTAATGGAAACTTGTTTTTCTCTAAGATCCCAAGAAAGGGGCAAAGCTGCAAGAGTAGTGGCATCTGCACTCTAAGGCAATGAGAAAGGTACAGATGCCTTAGGGAACAGTAATAGTAGCAATCAACATGAGTGTCAAAGACTAAGAAGCTGGGGCAATAACATTCCAAGGTGCTATTTGAGCAGCAAGGGAGCAAGAGGGAATATAAAAACAACACACCAAAGCACTATAAGATGGTGAAGCACTTGAAATAACTGCATGAGGCCTATAATGAACAACTCAAGGCACCATAGGAGAGGCTGGGCATCAGGATTAGTGGCACATGCTAGAACATTGTTTGGTTTGTCCTTTAAAATGCTACCACAATCTACAAAGACTCCGGCACCAATATTTAAAAAAAAAAACAAAAAAAGTCATTGCTTCTAAATTTAGGCTTCTAAATTAGTGTCTATTTTCAGCTGAATGTAAGTTTTCAGCTGAAAATTTAAATACATTTAGGAAACTAAATTTAGGCCTGCCATTCATTTGCCTAGGTTTAGATGCCTAGTTTTGAAAATCAGTGCTAATCTCCTAACTTTGTTGCCTACCCTAACTCTGCCCTTTTTAGAAACCTAGATTTAGGAATTCAACCCTAGTAAATTTTGAAAAGTTAGGACCCTAAACTCTTTGAAAATTGGCCCCTCTGTTTCTTCAGAAATAAGAGAACTCTTAAAATTCTTCTTAATGCACTAAATTAATATTAACTCTTAACAAATACATTCTTGTGTAAAAAAATATTACAGCTTTTCTCTTAGACCTATACATATGGGAAGGAAAAATGACATGAAGGTATGGTTTTATTTCATTCTGATCACTGGAAAGTTGTTTGGGAATGCAGCCTAAAATGGGGGTTATACTCCAGGAAAGGCAAAATAATGCTCAAAAAGTACCATAAGAAAATTTGAAAAAATCTTTGAAGACAGCTGAAGCAGAGGGAAAGACACCAGAACGGTGCAAAGCAGCAGGATCACTCATATCAGCCCCCAAAGGAAGTTATTTCAGAGCAAGGTGGCAAGAAGAGTGGCACAACACCCCAAGACACTGAGTGAGGGATAAGGAAGGAAGAAGATCAGCATAAAAATCCGACAGCACAGAGCGATGCAGCATATATACTGGTATGAGAACCCTAAAGGTTTGTGACAGGTGCAGCAAATGCGAAAGCAATGGATCAGCTTGATAATAGTATTGGAATGATTGTCATTATCTTTCCTATGTTGTTTCAGTAAAAGTGCACTGTAGGCATTCAGAGGCTTGATTTTGAATGGCTTTATTTGGGTGCATCCATAATTCGGATAAGACCAATAGTTAGTGAGGTGAAAGGCTAAAGGCCATGCAGTATGCCTGAAGGATTCAAACCAGTTGGTCAGATCAGGATGATGGATTGCCAGTGCCATATATAAACAATGCTGACATCCACAGAATTGAGTAAAAGTCAAAGAAGTAGGCGTGGAGGCACAGCTTAGTAGAGAATCGTGTGCCTGATTGTGTGCCCGATGGCGGCGGCCATCTTTAAAGATGGCGCCGGCCAGCCAGTACTCCTACCATGTGACAGAGGCTGGCCAATGGCACGGATACCCTGTCACATGGTAAGGGCAAAGGGCCATCGGCGCCATCTTTATGATTGGCAGCCGACAGCCCGAGAATGGGAGATTGCTCCCGGGACCACCACTAGACCACCAGGTAATTTAAAAATGTTTTGGGGGGATCGGGAGGGTGGGAGAAGCTAAGGGGTCATCTTTAAAGGGTCGGGTGGGGTTTTTTTTAATCGGGCCATCGGCACCATATTTGAGTGGCAGCGAAAATGGCGCTGATGGCCCGAGAGCGGGAGATCGGTCCCCGCGCCCCCACTGGACCACCAGGAACTCGTAAAATGTTTTTGGGGGGGTTCGGGGTGGTGGGGGAAGGTAAGGGATTAGTTTTATAGGGTCGGGGTGGGTTTAGGGGTTGTTTTGGTGTGCCGGTTTTCCCGCCCTCCCCCCAAATAACTCCCTTTAGTGGACACTAACGGGAGAAACAATTTTTCACGATAAATCGTGAAAATTTCTATTGTATCGCGCACTGTACCGATTTTTGACGATTTAAAAAATATCAGACTATTTTTTTAAATTGTCAAAAAATGATTCACATCCCTTCAGCTTACAAGGCACCAAGAAAGGAACAAAGCAGCAGGAGCACTGCCATTAAAATCTAAAAGTATAGATGCAGAGCAAGGCATCAAATAGTGGCATCAATATCCCAATTCATAGGGTAGAGAGCAAGTAGAAAGCATCAGCAACCCCAGACACTGAGTGAGTCGTAAGGCAACAAACATAGTGGTTAACACCCCAAGGCATAGAATGAAGGGAAAGGCAAGAAGAAGAATTACATCAAAACCCCAAGGCAATAAGTGCAGAGTGAGCTAGCAAGCAAAGTGGCACAACACAGCAAGGCACTGAATGAAGAGAGAGCAGGCTAGGAGAAGCAGGCCAGGCAGCAATAGTAGCAGCAAGCCAGCAATTCTCTGGTGCCAAGATCCCTAGGCATGTACAAATCTGTTTACCTACTATTAGGAAATGGTTGCACCATACCATAATAAGTTGGCCCTCAATATGACAAAAGTAGACTTCCTCTTGGCTCAAAGGCCATACTCGATGTTGTGTCCTTCCCCTATCACCATTGATAATTCTACATTTTCCATTCAGCCCAGCTTTAAAAGCTTAAGCCCAGGCCTGCACGCAAGTGGCCGGGCCTTGCGTGCGCTACACACATTTTAAAACAGGCCCGGCCACACATGTAAACCCCGGTATTCGCACAAGTATGGGGACCTGTCCGAAGGGGCTGGCTGGGAGGTGGGGTCTGGACATGGAGGGGCGGGGCCAGGGGCGGGCCAGGTCAGCGCCATTGTATGCTGTCTCAATGACTTGCTCGCCGGCAGCCGGCCGGCTCGCACAAATTACTTCAGCACCGCCCTGAAGTAAGTTAAAACATTTTAAAAAAGGATAGATAGAAAGGGTTTAGGGGGTGGGGAGGAGAGGGGAAAAGGAGGAAATTTAGGTAGGGGGGTAGGGAACTGGGGAAGCCCCTATTGTGTCATCACGCATAGTTTGCAAAAATGAATCCCCCCTTGCTCGTGTCGTCCGCACATACATGAACAGATTGTAAAATCCATGTCCGTGCAGCCACCCGATTTTATAATATGCACGTGCCGGGAACTGTGCATACATGGATGAACACGTGCATCTTTTAAAATCTACCCCTTAGGTATTTGGATTGATACAAATCTCTGGCTGTATACTCATATTACGATGATAGTAAAAACTGGTTTTTACAAACTTCAGATTGTATGGGAGTTGAAATATTTACTTGAAAAATCTGATTTTTGCATAGTGGTACAGGCATCAATCTTGCCGCTAGTTGATTATTGTAATGCTTTCTACATTGGCTTTCCCACTTCCACTATAAGGCCTTTACAACTGCTTTTAAATTCAGCTGCACATCTTATTTCTGTTGTCCGTCGTAGGGAACACATCACCCCATTACTTATCGATTTGCATTGGATAGTATATCAAATACAAAGTAGGCATGATGGTAATCAAACTGATTAACTCTGTGTCAACCCCCTGGTCCAATGCTGTTTTAAGGATCTATCAGCCCTCTCATTCCTTGAGATCCTCTCATAGGGGAGTACGTTCCTTCAGTGAGGCTTGCTTGTCTCGTGGAAACACATGAGTGTGTCTTTTCTGTCACAGCTCATACTTTATGGAACTCACTTCCTGAGGCAATGATTCTGTTGGACTGCTTAAAAACATTCAAGGTCCTGTTAAAACTCACCTCTTTAACAGGCTTATTTTTAATTCAATCAGATCAAAACCGTTCGCTATCTGACAAATGTTTTTATCTTCTAATTTTATTGTTTCATGCTTTTAATGTTTTTATGACTTGCTATTTTATTCATTTTTTGTGCATAGCTGTTTGGAATTATGTATGCTACTTTGTACATTGCTTAGTACTTTGTGTTTAATAAAGAGAAAAATAAAGATAAAGTGGTTCTGACCTCCCTTCATGCTTTCTTTAAAATGTTCCACTATTTTCCAGCAACTCTCTATCACATTCTGCAGGACAAAGCTGCCACTTCTTGAAACTCAGGCTCAGGGCTTCTCTTACTACTAGGTGCAACAAGTGTGCACAGTATCAGATCTACACTATAGCCCTATCTTCTACTCCTTTTTTATGTTACTGCTACCATCTGTAACAAAACATATTGAATGGTCATGTGTTTCCTGGTCTAGCTGCTAGGATATGGACCATGGTATGGCTCTGGTCCATCACATGGCAGTGCAGCACAGTTCACTTGTACCCTATTGGTGCATCCCACTAGAGCTGATGCCTGATCCTGCCTAGCCAAGCTAGCACCAGTATGCCATCAAGAAAAAGTGGGCTGCCATGTATAGCATTCTGGTTGATTCAGATATCTCTGGTTAAACTGATGTTATTCCCTGCTACCTTGGCCAGATGAATCTGAAACTGGGTACTGCACTGTGTGTATAGAGTGGGAATCACCCACCTATGAAATGTGGTTCTATAGTGCACTGGACTACAGCCACTTAAATACCATGTTTTGCACCATCTGCAGGGGCTAGACATCCAGGGCAATCATTTTTCTGATGTACTGTGTCACCACCTTTGAAGCTGCCTGTCTCTAGCCTGACATAATGATGTAGAACACTCTTCCACCTGCTCCATTGTGGCTTGCTACTACTTAAGTATGGATGAAGGGCTCCTGAACTGCTACCTCACTGATCATGGACTTTTCCTTTGCTGTGGCTTTACTGCTGTTGCTGTTGATTTGAGTAGAGGAAAGGTTCCCCAGATTACTATTAGCCTCCATGTAGATCTAATGGGTGTTATTTTTGCAAATGTACCACATACCACTGTTTAGAAACATAAAAACATGATGGCAGAAAAAGACCATATGGCCTGTCCAGTCTGCCCAGTCATCCAATTTATGTAGCCTTTACAATTCCCATCATTCCTTCAGAGATCCCCTGTATTTATCCTTTGCTTTTTGGAATTCAGAAACCATTTTTGCTCCAGCATCTCAACTGGGAGGCCATTCCATGCATCCACTGCCCTCTCTGTAAAGAAATATTTCCTAGCATTACTCCTGAGACTACCCCCTTTACTGTCATCCTATGTTCTGCTTCGGGATGTGAACCCTTGGTCCAGCGAAGAACGTACGCCCAATCGCTGGAAGGCGAGGCCAAGCCTAGGGTTCTTACAAGAGGGGAGATCAGGAAATCGGATGCAGGCGCCTCCTGCAGGTTGTGTGATCCAGATAGCTGGCGCCTCCAGCAGGTCGTGGGATCAGAAGAAGACGTCTCCAATGGGTCGTGGAAAGTAGAGCTGAGCTGGCGCCTCCAGCAGATCGTGGGATAAAAGAAGACGTCTCCAACGGGTCCTGGAAATTAAAGCTGAGCTGGCGCCTCCAGCAGGTCATAGGATCAGAGATATGAGAAGTCCAGACAACAGAATCTCGGGAATTCCTCAGCCGGTCCAGGGGTCGAGAGCCAGAGAACACACCTCAGCCGGTCCAGGGGTCGATAGCAAGAGAACACACCTCAGCCGGTCCAGGGGTCGAGAGCCAGAGAACACACCTCAGCCGGTCAGGGATCAGATACAGAGGATCAGGCACAGGAACCAAGCGCAGGAACAACCAGGAGTCAAGAAGCCAAGGCAAGGTCTGAGGTACAGACCTTGCCTTAAATACTGTCACACAGCTGGAGCTTTCAGGAAGGAGCCACTTCATTTCCTGAAGTGGCTCCTTTAAGAGTATTTTCTGCCACGCGCGCGCGGCTCTAGGAGAACCCAGCGGTGGGAGGAGCTGGACGCAAACAGGAAAGACAGCTGACGCCGCGGCCATGTTGGTGAGGCAGCTGGGGCCGCCGCGGAACAACTAGCCGAAGCCACGCGGTTACCGCGAGCGGAGCGGTCTGCCGCCCCGGTGAGTGGCCGGCCCCGGTCGCGGCTTGCCGCCACTGGTGGCCATAACATCCTATGACCCCTTGTTCTAGAGCCTCCTTTCATAGAAAGAGTCTCACCTCCTGTGCATGGAAACCTTTGAGATGTTCAAATGTCGCTATCATATATCCCCAATCTCGCCTTGCCTCTAGGGCATACATGTTAAGATCTTTTACCATATGCTTTAGAATGAAAACCATTAATTATTTTAGAATTCATCCTCTGGACTGATGCTAACTGGTTTATATCCTTTCGAATGTGTGATCTCTAGATATTATATACAGTATTCCAAATGAGGTTGTACCAGTGGCACATATGGAGGCAATCATCTCCTTTTTTCTGCTGACCATTCCTTTCCCTATGTAGCCAAGCATTTTTTTAGGCTTTTGCCATTGCTTTACCACCTTAAGATTATCAGATAATGATCCCCAGATCCCGATCTTCTATAGTGCTTAGAAGAATTTCACCTCCATTACTGTACTTCTGCCTTGGGATTTTGCATCCTAAATGCATTACTTTGCATTTTTTTAGCATTAAACCTTAGCTACTAGTCTCCAGACCCTTCCTTGAGCTTCATTAAATCTCTCCTCATGTTTTCCACACCTTTCTAGGTGTCTACCTTGTTGCAGATTTTGTATCTTTCTATAAAAGACAATCCTTCCACTATATCACTTATGAAAATGTTGAAAATAACTGGTCCCAGGACTGATCCCTGAGATACACTATTAGTAATACTCCCCTTCTCAGAGTAAAATCCATTTATCACTATCCTTTTTTGTCTCCCTCTCAGCCAGTTTCTAACCCAGTCTGTTACTCTAAGATCCATACCAAGAGTGCTCAATTTATAAGTCTTTTGTATAGAACGGTTTTAAAGGACTTACTGAAATCCAAACATACTATGTTTAGTTCTCTCCCTTGATCCAACTTTCTTGTCAACCAATCAAATAAATAGATCAGAGTCACGACATTTGGCGTCACAGCATGTGACGTCATGTCTTGAGCGGCCCAATTGCACGCACAGGGGCCACTTTCGCCCATGCAGGCATCCATCTTTGCCGGCAGCTGCCTCCGGGAGGCAGGGGAGGGAGCCGCGGTCCGACTCCACCAATGTCCGTTTCCGGAGGGGGGCTGTAAGAAGAGTAAGTCGCTTCGTTGCTTTACACTGCCAGTCCTCTCTCCCCTCCTCCCGAAACAAGGCTGCTTTACGTGCCTTGCTTCGGGAGGAGGGGAGAGAGAACTGGCAATCCCGAGCGTAGGAGAACTGTCCACTTCCTGGTACATGTCATTTCAAATGTCATTTGCAATGACATTTGAAATGACAGATACCAGCGTGTCCGTGAAGCGTTAGGCCAGCGCGCCCAGGATACTGTATAGCGCTCTATACAGTAAAATGGGTTGCGCGGGCCTAACGCTTCACGGACGCTTCTTGGACGCAGCTTGCATTTGCAAGCTATTTAAATACAGTATCAAGCGGTAGGTGAGCCTGACTGTGCGTGCGGCAACCGCAGGTGCGCCCGGCACTAACACAGCTCTTCCTACCGCTCCTTACTGTATCGGCCTGAAAAGGATTAGACTTACAATAAGCACAATTTTCACACATTGTCACAAAAGTTCTGCTGCCTCAGGCTCCACATGTCTTCTATTCCTCAGTCTGCATGGCTCTCCTTGCAGCTTCTAACTCACAGACGCTCTCTACAGTCTCCACGTGCATTCTGAAAAACTCCTCAGAAGAGATTCTTACTCCTCTGAAGTCTTTTCAAGAAATAGTTCTCATCTACTTTAAAAGACATTCTTATCCACCAAGAAACCTTTTAAAAACATCTTGATTAAGGAACACAGCTCTCAAAATAATTTTTAGTATGTTCAAAACATTCTTTACTTCTCAAATCTTTCTGTGCTTTGTTTCAACTTGGTATTATTATGCAGACCTAATCACCCAGCTGTTTTGCATAGACCCTGAGGTGAGCTAGTGTTATCATGGTGTTACCATGGCATTGCTATGGGATGGCAAAGAGTTTTGTTTTTTTTTTTCTCTCTGAGAGCTGGAAAATGAAAGCAATAAGAAAACTTCACTTGCACAATTCAAAATCACACCAAACTTTCAGGTTAGCTTCTAAATAAATGTAACAGTAGTCTTGTGTCTTTTCATGACCATATTAGCTATGTTAACATTTTTATAGCTAATTATATTTTTAACTTACATAATAAACATTTTCCCCAACCCAAGGGTTAAATCCATATTTATATGATCTCAACTGATGACCACCACCAACAAACCCCAGTTTCTGTCAGGTTTTATCACCTTTTAAATTTTAATTTTCCCATAGGCACTGTGAGGACCCCTTGGCCTGCACTGTAATCATGCTGGGGCTTTGATTACAGCCCTGACGCTGTCTACTGGCTTAAAGCTTGCAGAGGCAACGTGAACGTTCCCAGCGCTGCTGCTGCAGTGTGGCCACTCTAAACTGCATTTATCTATTTTAAATAAACTCATCGCAGCACTTCTGGGCTCTCTCTGGCTGCCAGGAGCTCCCCAGACTCCCGTGACCCCAACAACAATTGGGCAGGCATTTATTTTAATTTTATTTACCCCCTTTAAATTAGCAGAGGGGATACTAGTTCTCATGGTCCTTTGCCTTTCATGATCACCACTGCTATTTGTTCTGGCTCTAGGTCTTTCTGGAAGAACAGCTTTCTCTCTTCCTCTCCCTTTGGTTTGCCTCTTAATGCCTTAATATCAGTGACATTATGGACTTTATTAAAGCAGATTACAAGTGGTAGGACTCTAGTGTACAGAAAGCAGACCAGACAATCACCTTTATTAAAAACGCAGCATAATGAGTTGCTGAATCTTGCTGACTATGTATACTTAATCAAACTTAGTGCAGCAAGAGTCACATAAAAGAATTAGTACACTGCCACTGACATTTTTATACAAAGAAAGCAAGCTGGACACTGTGATAGTCACTGGAAATTCTGAACATGCTGAAAGAAAAAGTCTATGTCTATAACTTTCCTACTAACACTGATGGACAATATAATATAATTTATTACTTTATTAATCACAATGTATTACTTAAGTAAATCAGCATGATGTACAATAAAAATTAACAAATAAGGTATTAAACATAATAAAAAAGAAAAGCAATAATAGAACAATAATAAACAAGTTATATACCTAAAATCAAAATTAAAATACTGATATAATCAGAAAAAGAATATAAAATAATAAAAAGAAGTTCCAGCCTGCCCATGCCCCGGCCAGGCCAGGCCCTGCCACTTTTGTTCAAAATTGATTTTGTGTGCATACCAGGAGATATGCGCTTACCCGTGCAGGTTCTAAAATCCACACAGCGCATGCCATGCCAAGCCACGCAGTATCTCCCAGCTTCAGCATGCGTTGGGGTCTTAAAATCTACCAGAAAGCTTTTTAAGACAATGAGTTCCAAAAGCAACAAGCCAGGTAAGAAAAACAAATTTCCCTACTTCTTTCAAACCTTATATCTCTGACAGAGGGGAGTACTAATAGTGCCTGATGTGAAGCATGAAGTAATCATGAAGGCATATAAGCTGTAATAAAACTTAACAGAAAAAGTGGTGTTCCCCAGCACAGAACATTGAAGATTTTTTTAACATGTTTTTGTATACCGTCATTCGGTTTCACCATCATAACGGTTTACAGTAATCATAATAGGTGGGAAAAGTAACATCAGTGTTTCTAAAGCGAGTATAATAGTTGAATAAATTAGGTAACAATGGTAGAATCAACAGGAAAGGTGTTAGTTATATATTGGAAAAGTTCTTGAGCGGTATATCGTGGGTTTCGTGGTTGTGCTGAGAGTTCATAGGTTAAAAAGATGGTATCTCTGTTTTCTTGCTGTTGTATTGGGTGGGAGACTGCCCTAATGAAAACTGAGCATTGTTTGGATACTATTTCCAGAAAGTGATAGGAAACACAAGTCTCATCAGTCAGCCACTTGTATCCAGATGTGACAAAGTGTTTTCTGGAGGCCATGCTTACCTATATATTTGATTATATGTAGGGTCCTTGTAGCCATCAGGAAGAAAGAAGAGCTTCTTTGATATCACTCTTTTCCTTAAAGTCATTTGGGCTACTGAATACACTCATGTGGATTTGATTTCTCTTAGGATTCAGGAAGCCGTCTACTGGAACTGGAAGCTCTATCACAGTAGAACATCCAAGTCTGCTGTGATCATTTTTTATTGTTGATGGGCCTGGTGGCAAAGCTTCCTGGTTTCTGCCATGATGACCACATATTAAAACAAAGTTCCCTTGGGATTGTAGAGAGTTTGCTGTCAGACAGATATATATATCATCTCTCTGAGGAACAACCTAAAAACCAGTGAACCCTATAAGTTAGCATGTTCTCTCTTCCAAATACATATGCTAAGAGATAATTATTAGGGCCAACAATTATCAGGGCATTATATTGCATGGACTCAATGGTCCAAATAGGACTCTCAATCATCACAGAAATTGACTACTGGGAAAGAAATAAAACCTGTCTTACCATGGTCATGAAACATTTGCAATGCCAAATGGTGTTAATGACATGGAATCATAATGCAACTAAAGAAATGAAAATGAGGTGACTTTTCTTATATGTAATTCTTTTTATTTCAAGAGGGTAAATTCACTGGAGAAAAGGATTTTCTTATTCAAAGATAATGTGACACTGCTACAGAACAAAGTTCAAATCATAGCAGAACTGGAAAGGAACTTTGCAAATTATATGAATTGGAGAAACAATTAGAAAATGTTGTGGTTTCCAGAGCAAATGGAAGGTGATGATTCAGTGAAATTTATAGAGATATTTATATCAAAGCTACTAGAAATTCAGTTTATGATATACAGGGCAAAGAGGAGGTTTAAGTCAGCTGACAGCTGGAACCATTTTAAATTATAACCCTGGTGGGGTAGAAGCAACTGGGAATTGATCTTACTCCATTATGGACCTGGAGGCACAAACCAGATAAGAGGTGCTGGGGTGGTAGAATGGTGACATGATGGGGATCGGGGGTTTATTTGAGTGTCAGGGGTTCTAACTCAAGACTTCCAGCTCCTTAAAATATACTGATATGGTTTCCTGAAAGAATCACGTTAGCCTGCAATGCCCTTAGCAAAATTAACTACATCTTTTGAAGTACAGTTAAATATCTTTGGCTTAATGTGGATGACAAGGTTTATCAAGATCTATGTTTAACCATTTAAATACTAATGAGCTGCTTGCCATGCATTTGCGTAAGATGCAGCTTGTTAGTTTTTTCTGCACCTTGTGCTTGATTCTTGGCATGTTATCCATAATGCATTTTTTACACGTGTTGAGCTCTGAATTCAGTGTTGAACATGCCTTATCACACCTTCATAAACAGTCCTATAAGTTGCAAAGTCTTCCAGTGAGAAACTGTAGCAATCAGTCTTATTGCTCTAATGATTTAAATACAACAGAAATTTTCATCATTTTGATATTTTTATCCTTATAATGCCTCATACTAAATAATTATGATTTTAGGAAACAGTCTGCATCATTATTGGCAACAGTAATGGAATGGCTTTATCTGCCACACAAATTCAGATTTAATACCCAATTCATTAAAAACTTTATACCCTTAAAGTCATTTGCATATTAATGTGTGCAAATAAACTCATTGGTTTTACACACAGGTCTGATTCTTTTTCACATAATGCCTAGAATGGAAATGCACAACTATTTCTTTGAATGCTCTTTTATCATGTAAAATCTGCTATTATACATCTGTTTTGTATACAGGTACTTCTGCACAACAAATCAGCACTGGGCACAGGGCCATCCAGCATTATTTCTGCATACCAGCAGGTGAGACAGGAGCACCTGAGGAGTGTGCCTGCCCCATTAAAGCATTTTGGACTCATGGATGGGTTAATATTGGTTTAGGGGGATGGGGTTTAGCGTCAATATTTAAAGTTTGGATTTCTGGAGAGAGTTGCACATATCTGTGTAGGGTAAATGCCAATGACCCTAAACAGGATATATATCATGAACTTGAGGTCTGTTGCTATGCACACAGACTGAGTAAAAATTGCAGGCCTAAAGCAATACAAACATGGAGTTTGCAGCCATGTAATGATTTTGGCAATTTTAGATTAGACTGTTTTTCACATAGAGGAGAAAAGACTATTTGTTTTTTCATATCAGAGAGCTGTTATCACCTCTCTGTTGCGGTCTCTACCGCTTCCCCCTTGCTAGCTGTGATCAGGGCTCACCTCCGTGGCCGGGAACGCCGCCCCCGCGGCTCTGCTGAGGATTCAGGGCGTCCGCCATTGCTGGGCCGTCTCGCTGCCACCCCGCGCGCACGCGGGGACGCGCGTTATGGACGTACGCTCACCGGAAGCCTGACCCCGCCTGAGCTGGCCACGCCACGCCCCAAGCCCGATATAACCGGCGTTCTTCAGTCCTCTCATTGCCTTGCAACGAGGGTCGCTACAGTGTGTAGTTCTTAGTTGCACTTCCGTTGTTCTGCTTCAGCTACCGACTTCTGCTTGTTCCTGACTCTGCTACTGCCTGCCGCCAGCCACCGACCTCTGCTCGTTCCTGACTCTGCTTCTGCCTGCCGCCAGCCACCGACCTCTGCTCGTTCCTGACTCTGCTTCTGCCTGCCGCCAGCCACCGACCTCTACTCGTTCCTGACTCTGCTTCTGCCTGCCGCCAGCCACCGACCTCTGCTCGTTCTTGACTCTGCTTCTGCCTGCCGCCAGCCACCGACCTCTGCTCATTCCTGACTCGCCCACTGCCTGCTGCCTGCCTCAGTCCACGGCTTCTCTGCCGCAGCCCCTGCGCTCCTGTCCTCCGGACCGCGCCCTCCGCAGGCCTGAGCTGGAACTACTGCCAGACTGTCTTGGGTTCTGTTACCTGCTACTTCCTGCCAGGCTCTGGCCTACTCGCTGCTGGCTCCCATATTGCACCCTGCAAGTTCCATTCAAGACATTACTGACTCTGACCCTGCTTCTGCTTGCTCTGTGCTCCCAGGCCTATTGGCTCTTGCTGCTGGACTCTGAGCTTACTCCTTGCCCGGGCCTACCTAGAGAGACTGACACTGTGCACAAGTCCCAAGGGACTGGGACCCTACGGGCTCCTCCTGGGGGGTCCTGGTTCCCGGGTGAAGAGCTTATCAGCACTCCCAAGTCCCAAGGTTCTGGGACCCTACGGGCTCCTCCTGGGGGGTTCCCAGTTCCCGGGTGAAGGTCCTACGTGTGTCTCCTAAGTCCCAAGGCTCCAGGACCCTACGGGCTCCTCCTGGGGGGTTCCTGGTTCCCGGGTGAAGATCTGTGCCTGTGGCTTCGCCTCCCGAGCTACTCTACCCAGGGTGGTTCGGCTCAAGGGTCCACTCTCGAACCGCAGCTTCCCAGACTGCAACACTCTCAAATGAGAGGATAATCTTGTCCATGGAAAAACTTTGTATCCAACTATGAGTCCAACTATGAATTGGGTATTATTCTAGCATTTGTTTTGCTGATGGACTCTAATGAGTTTATGAAAATATTTGTATGCATCTGGACTCAAATGACAACATTTTCATCCCAACAGTGCTATGTCTATAGGAGGTAGAAACATCCAATCCAGATCAACGTTTAAGCCTATGGAACTGAATATTCAATGAGGTTTGGTTTTCAGAGAAAAATGACTGAATTATCCAGATGGTGAATAGACATTATCTGAACAGACATCATCCAAAAGAACCTTTGCTAAGGACTTTTCCAAATGGATTTCTCAAAAACTCTGCTTAGACAGCTTTTCTAACAGAACTTTAACTGCTGCAGTGATCTTGCACACTGAGGCAGGGTTTCATACTCTGTGTAGTTACTTTGTTGTGCCAATTATTGTCTTGAAAGACTTTTGACCAATTAGTAAATCTTATCCTGTTTCTGCTGTCACATCACTATGTCACAGGGGCTACTGGTGCCATTGGTCAGCCCCTGTCACATGGTAGGAGCACAAGATGGCATGGGCCATCCAGTGCTCCTACCATGTGACAGGGTCCGGCCAATGGCACGGATACCCTGTCACATGGTAAGGGCAAAGGGCCATCGGTGCCATTTTGATTAGTGGCAGCCGATGGCCCGGGAGCAGGAGATCGCTCCAGGGACCCCCACTGGACCACCAGGTACCTGTAAAATGTTTTTTGGGGGGGTTGGGAGGGTGGGGGAAGCTAAGGTATTAGTTTTAAAGGGTCGGGGTGGGTTTAGGGGTTATTTTTGTGTGCTGTCTTTCCCGCCCTCCCCCAAAATGATAAGAGAACCCCCACGATCAATATCGTGGGGTTTCCCTATCGTTTTGGGGGAGCCCCCGATTTCTGACGGTTTTGAAAATATCATCCGATATTTTCAATTGTCCGACGCCCGATTCGCATCCCTAATGTTGGCTCTGCGTAAGTCCAGGCCTGTGTGTGTGAGAAAGAGAGAGGTACTAAAACAAAGACTATTTATACTGTGTGTTGATTGCTGAACATTGAAACTTAAGTGTTAAAAACACATAATGAGGAGGGAGCAGGACAGTAATTGTTCGCAAGGGCAGAAAAACACTAGCTCTGGTCCTGATAGTCAATCTTTGTATCAAAGATAGTGCTCAGTGATGGTGATCTTAGTTAGAAACTGTTCCAATGTACCTGTGACTCCCTGCATTTTTTCTTGAAATGTTTACTTAGCAAATATTGAAATTCCCTTCACACATATTCCTCATACTTTAGAAACAATCATCATATTATCTGTTCGTCCTTTTCATTAGTTTTCTAAATATTGTGGCCCTTCCATTTTCTTCCTTCTAAAATATAATTGGTTGTAGAGGTGTGCATCCGTTTTCCATGTATTTGTAATCTGCAACTTATTTTGTCCTATCTGTTAAATACGTGGGGAGGCAAAACGCATCGCGACTCCCCACGTATTAAACAGATTTCTGTTTTATTCGGCCTCCTAAATAAAAATTTAAACCCCCCACCCCTCCTGACCCCCCAAGACTTACCAAAACTCCCTGGTGGTCCAGCGGCGAGTCCAGAAGCTATCCCTGCATTCTCACACCCACGTTTGCCGGTTTCATCATGACGCCGATAGCCTGTGTCACAGGGGCTACCGGTGCCATTGGTCAGTCCCTGTCACATGGTCACCGGCACCATCTTGTGCTCCTACCATGTGACAGGGGCTGACCAATGGCACCGGTAGCCCCTGTGACATAGTATGGGCAAAGGCTATCGGCGCCATTTTGAGTCCTGGCATCGGACGGCAGGTCGCTCCAGGACCCCCGTTGGATCCACAGGGACTTTTGGCCAGCTTGGGGGGGCCTCCTGACCCCCACAAGACTTGCCAAAAGTCCAGCGGGGACCGGGAGCGACCTCGTGCACGCTGGCCGTCCGATGCCAATACTCAAAATGGCGCTGATCGCCTTTGCCCTCACTATGTGTGACATAAAAAGTATCGGTATTGGAAAATAACACCACTGACTTAAGCCAACAGCTTACAGCAATTCGAGTTCAGTCTAATTCGGTGCAACAAATCCAGCAAGCTCTTGTAAAAGAGAATGCTGTTATGACACTAAAAGTGGAGAGTCTGGAAAATATTGTTAGAAACAGAAATCTCAGAATAATAAACTTCCCTAAAGTGCCATTAATCTCCCCTAGGGACATGTTAAAAAAATACCTAATTGAAATCTTACAAGTCCCTGAAAACGCTATACCACCTATCTCAAAAATTTATTATTTACCTGCGTTAAGAAGGGAGACTGAGAGAGCACAAGGGGGAAATATGGAAGTTTTGCAGCCTGTTGAGGAGACATCAGTGGATATCAGTGCACTGCTGGAATAATCGAATATTGAAATGGCAGTCCCTACAACGTTAATTGACACTCTGGTTCTTGAGCTGGACAGAGACTGGTTAATGAGACTGATTTTTAGACATAGAACAGAAACCTTTATGCAATTAAAAGTAAACATTTTTCCTGACGTTTCTAAGTTAACCCAGAAAAAGTGTAAACAATTTCTGTTATTGAGATCACAAGTCCAGCAGGTTGGGGGGAGTCTTTTTTTTTTATTTCCTTGCAAATGCCTGGTGAAATACCAAGGAAATTCCTTTATTTTTTTTTGATCCCCCACAGCTGACACAGTTTTTGATTGGTAAAAGTATACCGGCTAACTCTCCTGATAACCCTTAGTGCTATAATTGTAAGCCAATAGTTCCAAAATATATAATGGCTAATGCTCACCTACTGTTATAGCTTCTATATTGTTATATTGATATATTTATTCTTGAGTTATGTTCTTGAATCTCTCCCAGATTGAGGACTTATGATGTATTGAGTATTTGTAGTCATTTTCTCTTTTTCTTTTTACCTCTCAATATGTATTGAGTTAGAAATTGTGTAATACCAAGGATTGCTATCAAGATTAATCTTGTCTGTATATTGTTAAAATGCATAAATTAAAAAAAAAAAATCAAGCCTACAGATGTTTTTCATTCTAAATAAAAAAAAAACAAAAAAACTATTTGCCAAACCTTTTTGGCTTTGTCTGCCTCTTTTGCTCACTAGCATCTTACCGTTCTTTTGTTGTTTTTTTTACTCTCCTTCCAAGTATTGATTCTTTGCTCTCTCCCCTTCTTTGATTTTGATTTCTCCTACTTTAATTTCTTCTTTTTCTGCTCCACCAACCCAATGTCAATCCCTGCTTTTCTTTGTCTATGCAAACTCTCTTTACCCGCTTCTTGTGATAAGAGATTGGGGGGGGGGTAATTGAAGAGATCTAACGCTTCCCAATTAAAAATCACCAGTCCGAAAGAGCAAGCCTGAAAACTAGTCAAGTATTGAATGCATTTGTGGAGATTCTAGCTGCTGCTTTTGTGTTTAACTGAAAGAGTTAAATCAGAAATATCTTTCCAGAGAGCAAATAAGTGAAGCAAAATCAAAGGAAGCCCAGTTTTGACTTTGTAGGAGAGATTCAGATTGAAAACCACTTTATAATAGTTAAGTTGAATTATTAATTGAATTTGTGAACTAGAATAACCATAATAAGAACATAGTTGTCATAAAATATGCATATGCTTTTTTAATGCCACACAGATTCATAAGTACCATGGCGGGGGATATTTGCATTCATTGCGTCTTGCCATAAGCTAAGAAGCCAATATTTCACAGCCTCTTTCTTTCATTGCTCATGAAACAAAGAAAAAGAAAAGATCTGTTTGACTTCAAAAGAGAAGGCACCTCTCACCATAACCACTAGCAGAAAATGCTTTCTTCCATGTAACACCCTTCTTTATTGATCCCGTCACCTGAAACATACAAAGGTCAGTCACCTAACCTTTCCTCTGAAAGCATCTGGCACTGGAAACAGAAACCAAAGAATCAGTAGAAAAAAATTAGCAATCATGAAGTACTAGAAAATGAGCAGTAGAGACTGGTGTGCGCCACTCTTTTTCTTTATGATACGTATTTTAGAATGGGTATAATTAAGCTGGTAGAAAAGCATTCCACAGACAAAGCAAATTAGCTAATAAAATCCCTTCCACTTGATTGTCTTAAGCAGGGACTGGTACTGAAAAAATGTAAATCTTGCCTCAGTGACCGCTCACTGCAATGAAGGGACAAACATGTGTTTCCCTAACAAAACCAAGACAATAAAGTGCACAGGATCCAGAAATTAGCAAACTAGTGTAGGGAGCGCATAACACCTAGGTATTCAAGTTAATGAACAGAATACAGGAAGACACAAAACGACTCTAAAGCCAGGGGAAAAATGGATATCCTGCAGATAGCAATACTTACTGACGTGCGCAGAAAAGTTTTTCTGATGTAGTTCATTCATTTGGTTCAGGGCCAGAAATGTTATTCATTTCAGTCCTTGTTCCTTATAGTATATCTTTCATGACTAGTAGTTAATAGTATTGATAGTATTAATGTTTTAAAAATAGTGCTTCTAGATATTTTGAAAGTAGTTTTTCCATTTTTCCCTGCAATTCTTTATTTAAAAGTAAAGCATTAGATAATGGCCAAGCACTTGATATCTATATCTCTATTTATATCTGGATCTAAAGTAGCAGAGTAATAAAGGGCCATGCAAAGCAATCTCATCATTATTACTTAGCTAATGGGTCTCTTGCATGCTAAAACTTTCATCAGCTTTGTTATGGTATAAATGCCCAGAAGACTCAGTTAAAATGAAATAATGGTGGATACCTTCATAGCAGTTGTTAAGTTTGAATGTTCTTGATTTCGTGTAATGGAAATAGGAGTTAAGGGGTAGATCTTAAAAGGAGCATGCACTCGTCCACAGGCACGCAGTTCCCGGTGCATGCACATGGACAAGCTGATTTTAAAATCCGCGCGCGGACTGGGAGGGAACTTCACTCCCCCCCTACCTACACTACCTCCCTTTTCCCCTCTCCTCCCCACCTTCTAAATCCTTCCCGCAACTTAAGTTTTTTAAAATTTTACTGCTTACTGCTACCCTGGAGCAGAAGCAGTTTGCGCGTACCAGCTGACTGCCAGCACGCGCTTCCCTGGGACAGAGGCTAATGGCCACTGTCCCAGCTGGCCTCTGTCCTGCCCATCCCTCCCCACCCAGACTGCGCCCCCCCCTGCCCACTCCTTTTTCAGGGCCTGGCACTTGTGCACGTATCAGCATATATGCATGTAGCCGGGACCTTTTGAAAATGTGCACGGCACGCTCAGGGCCCGGCCACGTGCGTAAGTGACGATTTTATGCGCACGGCTGTTTTAAAATTTGGCCTTAAGTGTTTTACATGACTGAGCAACTTCCAGCTTTATTATACAGAAACAGTAGTTTGGTTAAAGCCATTTTGTGTGCCCCATTTATGGTATCAACCTCATACCTGAAAGTCTAAAAGATTTGGCAGACTACATGTTCACTTATTCATATGAAATGTCTTCTAGATAACATTTAGTGAATTTACTGAAATAAAAGATCACAAACCCCATCACCATGGATATATCATAATCACATCCAGACTGAGACTTCTCAGCAATGTTTATTTAGCACTCACTATGATTTACTCAGGAGCAGTGGAAGCACTAGATGGAGTAGGCGGCACATAATTCTGGGGCCAGTATGGCGATTGTATCTCCTTCTTCCTGCTTGTATGGGCCAGAAGAGGAATTGGAATCATCTGGGCCAATGTGGGCCTGAAAAGGAGATAAATCATTGTGGCAGGAGGAGACTGCATTTTCCTGTGTGGCTGGAAAGAGGAAAAGGTGAAGCATCATTGGTTTGTATGACTAAAGAACAGAGAAGGAAAGCGAGCAGCATCAGGTAAGAGGTAGTGCAATGTTGGCCCTAAAGAGACAAGTGCAGAACTAGGATCAATGTCAGATTGTGTGGCCTGAAGAAAGATAAAGAATCGAGTAAAAAAAAAACTCGAGGGTCTATTGGGATGCGTCTAAGTCCCAGGGCTTTACAAAAGGGGTGGGGTAGGGGCAGTACGGGGGAGGTAGGGGGCGGGGACAGAGGCACGCTAAACCAGAAATGATTTTAATTGAAGAAAAAAATGCCTATCCGCGGGAATACGAACTTTTCCCGCGGCTACACGAAACCGAAAGAGGAAACGATCGGGCACCCAATGCACATCTCTATGAAACTCGGATGCCTGACTTGAAGAAGAAGGACTGGTATCCATTGATAGAGGTGTGCATCCGTTTTCCACGTATTTGTAATCCGCAACTTATTTTGTCCTATCTGTTAAATACGTGGGGAGGCGAAACGCATCGCGACTCCCCACGTATTAAACAGATTTCTGTTTTATTCGGCCTCCTAAATACAAATTTAAACCCCCCACCCTCCTGACCCCTCCAAGACTTACCAAAACTCCCTGGTGGTCCAGCGGCGAGTCCAAAAGCCATCCCTGTATTCTCACACCCACGTTTGCCGGTTTCATCATGACGCCGATAGCCTGTGTCACAGGGGCTACCGGTGGCATTGGTCAGTCCCTGTCACATGGTCACCGGCACCATCTTGTGCTCCTACCATGTGACAGGGGCTGACCAATGGCACCGGTAGCCCCTGTGACATAGTATGGGCAAAGGCTATCGGCGCCATTTTGAGTCCTGGCATCGGACGGCAGGTCACTCCGGGACCCCCGTTGGACCCACAGGGACTTTTGGCTAGCTTGGGGGGGCCTCCTGACCCCCACAAGACTTGCCAAAATTCCAGCAGGGGTCCGGGAGCGACCTCGTGCACGCCGGCCGTCCTATGCCAATACTCA